>NC_134484.1:350051206-350058706 GCF_040206685.1 Ascaphus truei
CGATAGATAAATATATATATATATATATATATATATATATATATATATATATATATATATATATATATATATACATGGATGTATAGCTTAAATCATATCTTTCCATTTTGTCTTCCCTTACTTTCCTGTAGGTGTAAAATATGCAATGTATTGTGCACATATACTGCTAGATTACAAGTCTCTATTTTTTGCTTTAAAATAGCAGAATGTATATGTTGTGAAAATTCACAATTACTTGATAAGTAAAGAGAATCTGAAACAAACAGAGGATGTAACTTTATAGATAGATACCATCGGTTGATAACGAATTTCACTCATATGCAATGCGAACGTGTAATTTTTAGATAATACACACATACCTATTGTATGTTGTTTTCATTTAAATTATAACATTGGTCAATTTCCCTCCTTTGAACTATAATCATAATGTCAGAACCAGATTCTTACATGAGATTGATGACAATATGCATCATTTTAATCTTAACTATATATGAATACACACACACACACACACACACACACACACACACACACACACACACACATACATAATTAAATATATATACACACGCGCACACACATATATATTTATTTTTATATATATATATATATACACATAATTAAATATACACACATACATATATAAAGAGAGATTAGAGAACACAGTAATGCATTAAGTGGTCCACAAAACATAAATATTGATTAGAAGTAAAAGTCGATCGTCGAATTCTAAAATTTGTTGTGAACTAATGAAGTGATCATTTATTTTATGAACAAAGTAAAAATAAAGTACAGCTTGAATCCTAAAACAGATATTGGCTGCAGAATATAGAAAATACACTTACTGTAGTCCACCTACAATACTTCTGTTTCTCTTGTCTGTCACTCCCCAAACTCTAAACAGCTGGAGGTGATATGCCCAAGAAAGTAATTCTATGGTCATCTATCTTCATTGACTTGAAATGATTAGTATCAGTGCTCTTTCATTTGGCCATTGGGCTCCTAAACTTTCTATTGAGAATACTGCTTTGCTTTCTGGCTCTACTGCAATCGCCGCCTTGTGTAGTTTACAATTATTTCTAAATTATTGCCCCAAAAAGCAAGTAAATCATTTGAAAGCATAAAATTAACACGAATTGAACAGATGATGTTGCATTTTCTATGGCCGGTATATCAGAGGTAAAAGCACTGTATAATGCCAATTAAATTACTTAATTGTTGCCACGGGACTAACTATATAATAATCAAAAAGAGGGCGTAAAACAGTACCCCAATGGGGATGTAATAGTAAACATTCAATGGTATTTGACCTGAACAGATATTAAAATGGAACTGTGATATATATATATATATACACACACACACACACACACACACACACACACACACACACACACACACACACACACACACAACTATAAGAACTATGATTTTACTTTCGCTTCTGGAATCCAAGGCATAACATAACTATGCGGGCTTTGCTTGAATACATAGCTCTGCACTGCATATGTATATCACATTTCCAGTTGTAATATTGCACTTTCCTGGCATTCCTGAGTAGCCTAAGCAGGGGCCCACAGCAATCCTTATACCAGTGCAAATGGTTTTCTGTACCTCACAGATACTCGGCCACTGAGAGTTTAGCAATTGATACACAGAGGGTAGTTTTAAACACCAAATGAGGATAATGAAGACAAAAAAAAATCGCCATAGGGCATTACCTGCTTACATTGTTTAAGTGAACTTGAATTGCTGTGCAGAGGAAGGAGTCACCAGTTTGGTGACAAAGACCAGACATTCAGTCCTCTTCCAATAAGGTGCTAGAAATGCCTGTTAATGTGAAACCCCCCTTTATTTAAAAAGAAACGGACAATTTGAAACTCTTTTTCAAATATCTATTTCCGGTGGGGGAAAAAAAAGTTTGTTTTTTTTACTTCATATTCCTCTCTTTTCTTTAAACTATCAGTTTCCCTTAAATCCCATGGAACCCCTAAGGTACATTGCTGGGATTTAAATGCACACTAGATTATATATATTTTTGGTTTCCCGTTGAATTGTGTTTCCTCTCCTGTTCATTTATTAAATGTTCCTTTTTACTAATTGCTACTGTCAAGATTATTTTTCCACTTCCCCCTTACATGATATTGTAGCTTTTCCTAGCTCACCAGTGGAGAATAGCCTCCTCATTCTCCAGATGGCATCCCACTGGATATAGTCACAGCCATTATAGTTCACACTCCGGTATCCCCAGAGAAAAGTAGTATTCATATTTTTATTTTTGCTTCGGCATTGTCTTGGAATTTTCTTGCCCAGCTTTACGTCGGAAATCAGTCGTCTGCTTGAAATGTAAGAGTCAAAAATTACTTTAGTGGAGAATCGATTAAAAAGGTGCAGATGTTCATTATAAAGCCAATTCTACTACAAAATATATTACCACACATGTTTTCGATTCCATTTCAATTTTACCTTGTAGATGCTTATCAAATGCTTTTTTTTTTTGATCAGCCATTAGTAAAATATTAGTTTTGTATTATATTTTCGAGTGGTGAAGCAAAAGCAATTTTTTTTATTCTACACACACACACACACACACACACACACACACACACACACACACACACACACACACACACACACACACACACACACACACACACACACACACACACACACACACACGTGTGTACATGTATCATCTGATGATGCATATATATGTATATCTATCTATTATATATATTTTTATATATATTATATATATATACCACACATTAAGACATGCAAATGAGCACACAGTTATATTTACATTTGAGATATAATACATTTGAGATATATATATATATATATATATATATATATATATATATATATATATATATATATATATATATATATATATATATATATATATATACACACACACACACATATACATATATTGTATTTTGTATATTCGTGTTCGTATTGCTTCACTATTATATTCCTGTCTGGAAGCACAGAAAGATAGACACAATTATAACTTATTTAAAATACAGTTTCAACGAATTACCTGAAAGGTGGAAGATTCAGTGATATAAGTTGAGTCGCTGTAAGGTGACAGGTCCACAAGGAAACAGCGCTGGTGCAACAGCACCTTGGAACAAGAAACAAAGGCAGCAAAATGATTTCTTCAGTAAAAAAAAACATGCAGTGAGAAATCTCGAAATGGGATATTTTGTTTAGAATGAAGGAAATACAAAATAAATACATGCAAAAGAAACGTTCAATATATATTTGGAGATTAACTTAACAACAAACAGTCTTTTGATCACAAACAAAGTTTGGAAGTTGTTTTCTTCCCCTTTTTTTTGAGTTTGTGATGGATGTGTACATCTTTTGCATGTTGAAAATACTAAATAATGCAGTGAAGATGCTTGAGAACAGATCTTCACACTTCCAAAAAAAAAAAAAAAACAGCCGTTTGAGTCCTCTAATTAATTATAGAACAAGGTTCTCTAGTAAAGCTAAAAACATATATATAAATAATACACCGCGTACTTAATTATCAAATAAAAGAAATGGTGAAAGCTATTAAATTATCAAACAGGGTCCCCCCAAAAAGCACTCTGAGCAGAGCACTGAGTCTGTGCGCCTGTTTGTTCCCAGATGCATATCTTTTGTTCACACTTTCTTCATCATCCGTGTTCATCTGGTGCATCAGTACTATAAACCATTAGCTCCGGCTTTCCTTTCATCTTTAAGGTGGCGGACGTTTCTATTTATCCACTTGCAATCAATGAGTGGCGTCAGCAGTGGTACTGTAATGACGATTGCACCATTAAGGATGACAGCTTAGAAAGAAGAGGGCAATGGTGATCCCTCCCAGAGCCAGCACAGCACAGAGGAGTGCAAGCCTCGCCGGGTCACCCTACACACCTACCCACTGCTCATCTGCTCGTTGTCTTTGCTGCCTGCACTAGGTCCTTCCCTGGCTCGCTGTGGACTTTATCATTCCCACGATGGAAACCAGAAAGGAGATGGTCATGTTCCTGGAGGGAGGTCAACTTGGCACTCTAGTTGGCAAGAGGATGTCTAATTTGTCGGAAACAGTGGGAAGCCCAATTCAGGAGCCGCAGGAGAAGATGATTCCTAGAAGTTGCCTGAGCCCTAGATCTGGCCCCTTGACATCCAGAGAGAGGGCAGAGGAGGAGGTGGAAGTGTTATCAGGGACAGGGACCGGCCAAGACAGCAGGTCAGCAGCGCTTCTGCTCTCTCCTCTCCAGCAACCTCCTCCTCCTCCCCACTCAGACTCTCTGTCTACCAAAGGGCACCAGAGCAGCTCGGACACTGAATCGGATTTTTACGAGGAGATCGAAGTGAGCTGCACTCCAGACTGCACAACAGGGAGCAGCGACTACCAGCACAACAAAGGTACCAGCAGCTCCCACATGCACCCCCAGCAGCGCCCCGAGAGCGGGGCTGCTTCTGTCACACTGATCTAGCCAGCCTGCCTTGTGCAACCTCGCACTGTGACAACACAGCCCCCAGCCCGTCCTGCGTCCCGGCTACTCACTATTTCATTCAGCAAAGAAAAGGGGATTGTGTCAACCATTAACCAACTACTAGTTCATACTTCTTTTTTTTTTTTTTTAAGATTATTGTGTGTTTGTGTATGCATGTATGTATATATGTATATATACATACACACACACACACACACACACACACACATTAGTAGCTTATCTTCTGTTACAATAAGATTGGATCTCAGATTTACAATTACTTAAAATTATTCTTTTGTCAGTGGATTAATTTTATATGATTGGTCAGTTAATACATTAACTCTATCTCTCTCTCTCTCTCTCTCTCTCTCTCTCTCTATTTATAGATATAGATATAGATATATAGATATATAGATATAGATATATAATATATATATATATACATAGACACACACACACATATATACATATATATATACATATATACACACATATCTATATATACATATAATGTGTGTGTGTGTGTCTATGTCAACAGTGAGCTGCCTTTATAAATATATATGTGCATACTATTCTGAGGGTTTTAAACAATACATTTAAAGTATTCTTTATTTAATGCTAATCAAACTATAGTTTTTTTAAAACATGATTGTCTTTATCTTAGTACACTAAAAAGAACGAATGCACCGTTTCTCTTCTACACCCAATTTAAATCGTTTTTCATGGGTGATCACCGCTGTAAGAGTGCTTGACACCTTTTTTGTGTGTTTGGAGATCAAAGATTTTGTTGAGGAAGCTCCGCTTGCAGATATCGCCTGGGTGATGAGAAAGACAATTAGATTGGAGCAGCAGACTCCTGGCTGCCAAGGTGCGGCGGTGAATCCTCCTTACATGTTGGTTACAGGTCCAAGTGATCTTCTCACTTGACCAGGGCCGGCTGGCGCCAGCTCGGAAATTGTCTCTGGGAGTAAAAACCCTTTGGTGTCAGGTACAAAAAGCATTCGTTGCATTTGAAAGCACATATAGGGGCATAGGCCTTTAGTTACATGCCTAACTACCCACCTTTCCATTTTTACCGATGGTAAATCTACGTGGAGTCGCCTAAATGAATATTGTACCTGATTAGGGTCATTCAACAAATAATAAATACGAATCATCCCAGTCCCTTCCACATCACAAGGACTGGTCATTATACTGCATACATCATAAGGTATCAGGTGGGGACTAATGACCATGCCACAATACTGATGAAGTCTACAAGTCCATCATTTCTATATTTCTGTGACTTTACAGGATGTAATGTTGCTTGTAGTAATGTGCTCTTAATATGGTGGCCCTACCTGTGCAAAACACCGGGTCCATGTTTACTTGGAACTGTTTTCGGTCATGCAAGATTATTGAGCATTCATTTTCATTGCAAGCCATCCAGTCTTGTTACTATTATAACCTGTTTCAAAGGGAAATGAATGAGCATCCTACATTTAGTAAAACCAGCTTGTAAAGCCTATTGCTAAAGCTCACATGCAGGCTGTTTATTTGCAAGTTTTTATCACTTAGAATGGACCTTAATGGCGGTTCTGTAAAGGTAAAATTGGACTGGGGCTTTTCCGATTTCACCTGGATAACAGATTTGTGATGTTTTGAAATCCCATGTTGGTCCATGACAGACTGCAAGGAGCAGCGTTTCTGAAGGGCCATGAAGGCTACTAGATCCCTGCATTCACATAGAGACACACAGTGGGTTAGGACGGGAGGTGTCTTTCCAAACACGATGGTCCCAATATAAGCTCATAAATATGAAACGCGTTGTGGATGCTCTGTGAGATAGACAAAGAGGAGGCAATCTCCAAGCAAAGTATCTTCCCTTAAGCAAATTGACACGTTTTCAGAGCTGAAAGAGTTAATATAAGCGTGAGCTTTATACGACTAAATGGGCAATTGAATTTGCAGAGCAGTATCTGTGTTTTGAAGCTAAAGGTGTAAGAGCGTCCTAATGTATATATTCAGGGCAATTGACAATGAGATGAAGAAAGTGCAGGTATGGAGCGTGGTTTGGCAGGATGCATATTACATGCAACATGCAAGGTGCAATGCTTCTAATTGTGCTGAATAAAGGAACAATACATCGTGTCAGTGTATGTAGATTAACACAGACACATTGAATTCGGTTCCTAAAGGTCAAGGGAAGATCAATCACAAGAAGCTAACACGGAGTCTACAACATGGCTTCATTTCTTTGCATGGTGCACATATATACATTCATTTCAGGTTATCCTACTTGTATTGTTGTTAGGCCCGAATCAATGTGGATGCAGGGTTCCAAAGTGTGGTATGTGTGTGTGTGTGTAATATACTGTAACTATCTAACATAATGTTGGTATTTGACTTTTGTGTGCAGGTCAGTGCTCAGAGGCTATGGGTGGCAGCCCTGTGAATGGTAGCGATTCATCAAAGGGAAGTGGTGGCTCTCAAAGCTCCTTATCCTTTGCTGGGGATCAGATGCGCCGGTATAGGACCGCATTCACCAGGGAACAAATAGGACGTCTGGAGAAGGAATTCTACCGGGAGAACTACGTGTCAAGGCCTAGGAGATGTGAACTCGCTGCAGCCCTCAACCTGCCAGAAACCACCATCAAGGTATTGTATCCATTCCTTCATTGTGCTTACAATGAGGACTACGTCATGTCTACATTGCCATAGCACAGCGATAGAACACTGATACATATCCTGTATGTATCTAGTTATCTGTTACACTGTAAATGTAAAAGTAATGTTCTAGACTTTAACATTCATTATTTTAATTATTGAAACATTTGGGGTAGTCAATTAACATAGTTTATACATTGTCTACATATAAGAAATGTTTCTTATCATCTGTGTCTTACCAAGATAACTTAACATTGCTATATATATATGTATATGTATATATATATATATATATATATATATATATATATATATATATATATATATATATATATATATATTTATATATAAATATATATATATATATATATATATA
>NC_134484.1:350061206-350124732 GCF_040206685.1 Ascaphus truei
TGATTAGCACAGTCCAAAACTAAAAACACTGTTACAATCTGTTACCTATTCGCAATAAAAAAAAAAAACAAGAACACATTTAACTCATGTATCATATGCATATCGATGTTACTTCTTGTAGACCATTTTTATAATTTTGGAATATTTGCCAGGGTGATGGGGTTTGGTTAAACTGTTCAAATCAAACAGCAGAATTTCTGCAGATAATCTATTAGATATGAAATGTAGTAGCTCATATATATCCATTCAACTATATTTTTAAGGATAGCAAAAACACTTGTATGGATAATGAATATACAAATGCAGAATATCTATTTTGGATATTGTATTCACCTGTTTCCATATACAACATCGACGTCATTTTTGTTTTCTGTCTGAAAATGTTTACCCTGTTCACTTTCCACATATAAATAGGAATAGGAAGATGAAATTATTTAATCGAGAAAAATCTGTTCAGCACAATGAATGAGTGAGGAAAACTGTGAAATTTGAATAACACAGCCAAAGCGGTTATTATTAATAAATCAAATTACTACATAACGTATGTATATATATATATATATATACACACACACACACACACACACACACACACACACACACACACACACACACACACACACACACACACACACACACACACACACACACACACACATATATATATATATATATATATATATATATATATATATATATATATAAAACAGCTGTGTAAGAACTAGCCGAAAACTAGCCTGAATCATATTTTTGGGGATAAAAAAATAGGGAGTGACGATTTTAATAAGGTGCACTTGGAGGTGGGTGCGTTTTGTGCCAACATGCCAACGTTGTATCTTTTGTTAATATGCTAATATGAAAATGAAGAAGCCAGAAGACAGAACAGAGCGTGACACAGGAGCTGAAACCATCATAACCACGATTTTGTGCATATTACATTCTCCAAAATCCATCACAAGTGATGTGTGGCATAGTGTTAAAACAGAACGTCTTATGTCAAGTAAATAGGTTGAGCATAGGCAGGTGTAATTCCTAAAGAATTTGCGTATAATAGGAAGGTAAAATGAGATGTCTGAAGCAATATTGGAAAGTAGCAGATCAATGATAAGCTCTTGTGTCCAATCAGCAGCCTTTAATTGACTGTATTTTCTGGGTAATTGAGCCACTCTCTACAAATTGAAACTGAAGATATTACAATATTTCTCCAAAGAAGAGATTATTTTCTGTATCCTTTTTTTAATGCAATTTTACTGTTAGAATTGCTTCTTTTTTTTTTTTTTTTTATACATCTTGCCTCCAACATTCAAATAGTTTATTACTAAGATGCAGCAGGAGCATTTAACATTTTACAAAGCATAACCAAGCCGAAGTATCTGAGATAGTGAAAGGACCACTGATGTTAGTGGTGTGGAAGACCTACTTTTCCTCAATCTAATTGCTACCTTGATGCACAAAAGGATCATCATTCTGTTAACTGGTGGTTTAAAAAAAAATGTAGTTGCGAGTTACACAAACATTTCCAATTGGAGGCGAAATATGTGCATTTGGCTTCTAAAGGGTGAAGAAGTATCTGGTTGTAAGTCCCCAAAGGATCCAGCTTCCCATCCAGCCAAATTCAGTTCCAAAGCAGCCAGTCCCTGGTTCTTAGCATGTGATTGATTGCCTTATTAAAGCGTGTTCTTGTAAGTGTGACCAAACTGATTGCAATGTACATGTTTGGAATAAAGCTCCTGCTAACAGCCGAATAAAAAAGGGAGGGAGGATGTGGATTGCTGGTTAATAATTTATCATCCCAATGGAAATCTGGTTAACTAAATTTACACGGTGTGTAGGAAAGTTACTTGGTACAATCAGTGAATCAGTGAATCTTTACTTCGACCACATGTCACATTACAGGATATATCCACCAGTTAGCCAGTCGTGCCAAAGACTACCCATTGCTTTCATCTTAATGCGTAATGACATTCTTATTTTGGTGTGTGCAATAACAAACTCGATTTGTTATTCTTCCAAAATGTTGCAATGTTGGCAAATGCACATTTCATTCAGATCCGACTCCTTGTTGCAATAATACTCCATCCATCAGCTCCCGAAACACACAGAGCCCCATTATCTATTTGCCTATTTGGATACCTGACAGTCCCCTTTGTTTTCAATTATTCTTGTGCTCGATTTGTTACATTATTTTACTCAAGTTGAGCAGTCACTGGAAGTGCCGGCTACCATATGTCAGCCTGCTCCACCACCCTGCCAAGTACAATGGTTTAATGAACAAACCCTGAACCTTTGTTCCAAAAACATGTCCAGATCGATTCAATCTGAATGTAAATATGTTAATAAGCTATTAAGGAGACCAATAGCTGGATGGCAAAAAAAAAAAAAAATCATATTGATATGTTTTACTGCCAAATATATTTGGCATGTATAGCAAATTGATTGTTAGTAGATTTTATTTGCACGTTAGCATTCAACAAACGAAATTACGTCTCCCCCCTTCTTTTAAACGATATAATATCTAGACAGAGTTTCAGCAAATAAAAGTTAACGAAAAGCACGCAGGAAATTTTTTCCTTTAGTCTGTTTTTTAGCCGACATTCTAACATATTTGGGAGTCACACAAAAAAAACCTAGATAAAGAATAAATCAAAAAAAGATTTGTTTCAAAACGAACATTTCTTGCGAAATTGTTACGTAAAGCCTATGTCCAAGTTATGTATTTTTTCCTTAAAGATTATTGATTTTTTTTAATGATCAAGAGCATGTTTTTTTTTTTTGGGGGGGGGGGGGGAGGTGAAAAATGATATCTACAGCAAAACAAAATCTATTTTACAATCTGGTCTTTAACACCAATAAGGCACTTCATGAACCTGCTGGCGTTTACCAAGCACTCTCATGGCATTAACATGGAATTGAAATGGCATAGTTTTAATAATAACAACATTGTAAATATATATATATATGTGTGTGTGTGTGTGTGTGTGTATGTATGTATATGTGTGTGTGTGTGTGTGTGTGTGTGTGTGTGTGTGTGTGTGTGTGTGTGTGTGTGTGTGTGTGTGTGTGTGTGTGTGTGTGTGTGTGTGTGTGTGTGTGTGTGTGTGTGTTGTGTGTGTGTGTGTGTGTGTGTGTGTGTGTATATATTACCTACCTCAAGATCTACCTCAAGAATGTTTGGGGGCAAGTTCAGAATTCACAGCTTGCTAATATCCTTAAAATAAAAATAGGTACATGTCTTTCACATGGCTATTTTGTTAAGTGGTTTTAGATCAATATGTGATGGAAACATAATATAAATATTTAAACCCCAAATTTAAACCAGGTTGTTAATAAAATAAATGTTTATATTAATCGCAGCTGCTGAATTGGTCCAGTAAAAAGCTGAAGCATTTAGATTCTGTTATAGTAACATTTAAATCTCGCCTTGTTCCAGCAGAATGAGGAGCCTGAATAGACCAATCACTTTATAATGATGATGAATGAGAAATTAATTCACATACAAGCAAGGCAATTTAGGCCTTCATCTGTTTAAATAGCCTCCCAAAATTATTCGCAATTGCAGGTCACAGATTTAATCAATTGTCCAATCTTGTGAAAGTCACATCCTTACATCTTCATCGGCATTATTTATAGAGCAGCGGAGACCAGTGAAAGGTATTGTGTTAACAGGAACAATTACTTACAGGAGAACTAGCTTGAAATGGAAAACAAATGTCTTCCTTGGCAGTAAATGATGAAAAGCGTCAATGTTCATCTTTCTAGAAACTTGTAAAATAATCCTCTGGGTTCACTGCAGTTATATATGTGAAGGGAGATGGAGTAAATGCATTATGGATGGGGCTATGCAGAAGTGTACAATATAGAAATCCGACTCAAAAGGTGCTAAGGATTGTTAGCTTATTTCGAGCATCTTTGAAACAGTAGGGAAATAAAAAAGCAATTGCTGTACCCCTTTAGCTCTGCAGTCCATAAGGCCAGTCACTAGCATAGCCTTGTGTTCCTTGTACAGCATCAGTGGGCTGCTGTGTTGGTCCAAACAATGTATTATAAACTCCTAAACATCTCAACACACACAAATATTTTTATATAATTGTGTATGTATTATGAAATGGTATACACACACACACACACACACACACACACACACACACACACACACACACACACACACACACACACACACACACACACACACACACACACACACACACACACACACACACACACACACACACACACTTAAATTCGTTGATGTACTAATTGTACATTAAGCTCCACTAAATCACATCACTTTTTAGTTAAGGAAACATGATTAGTGTTTATAAAGACGTCACCCAGATGTTATCTAATCTGAAAAAACACCTGCTATTTAGTGTATCTGTATTAGTATTAGACCATCCAAAAGCGCTTGAATGTATGTATGTACATTGAATGCATGTATATATAACGTTGCTATTCATTAATACGTTAAAACTGGCCAAACAATAATCTCAGCATTATGGCCGTGTGTATTGTTGCTTTTCTCAGAAGCGAGTTGTATGCAAATATGGAAACGACTAATTAATTCCAAGTTTGATTAATTACATATAATATGTATAATAAATTGATAATTCGCAAATAGATATTGCAGTGTGTGTATATTATGTTTTTTCGTGCTTACAGGACAGGAGAGTCACAGTTTTGTGCGCAATATTTGACCAATGTATTTTGTGGTCTTATTCAACTAAATCGTTTTAACTCCAAAAATATTTTCCATCAACCTGCATCTAATTTTTATTTGAAAACAACGCAGTTCCTTTTTCAGATTTTTCGATGTAGTCCTCGTATCTCTTATTACGTGTATCACAATACTTGTGATAATTTTGTACACGTTTTCCATATGCTCGCAGTGTTTCAGTATATCCAAACCGGTATTGTGTCCATCTTTAAGAGAATCAAGGCTGCAAAGTAGAAGATTAGCGATTAGCAAATTCATGTGTCAAAATAATAATTTAATACTGAATGATCACTATACAGTCTACACTAACAAACTGACACAAATTGACTTTTTTTTGCAAGTCGTTTCCTAGATACTGACTATCATTTTCTTGTATTTTTCCCTATCAAAATATTTATCATTGTGAATGCAAAAAAAAAAAAGGTGAGTAAAAATATTTCAGAAGCTCTAAGGAGCTAATCTCAGGAGTGACTTTGATGTATTGCTGTCCAATTAGTGCATGTAATTGGTGTCCCTTGGGAGGCACAGACCAGGAGCTGGGATACTGAAAATCCACTGGCAAATCTGCAAGGTAAAATATATACAGTATCGTATCGCTGGTGCATTATACATGCATACAATGAAATAAACAAGGCATGTTTCAAACCTTGGATCCAAGTAAAAGACATAGACTGCGCTTAATACATTTCAGCTTGAATTGCACTTCTGGATATATTAATTCCATCTCTAATAACTACTTAACAATACAATTTACATCTTACTGGCAGGTTATTACATGCTTTGTGATATATGCAACAGTGAAAGCATTTAAACTACTGACCTTGTTATCAAATTATTTTAAATCAAATAAATGTCTAGGGGAACTCTTGGTTTGAAAAGTCATAACATTCTCATGTACTTCAACATCACGTGTCCCACACAGATAAAAATGTAAAAAGTAAATGGTTCTGCTTATTTTTAAACTTGATGAGGGCTTAGTCATTGTAAAAACAAACGGGATGTGTTTTGTGTCAAATAGATGGATTTTTTTTGAAGATATACAAATTGCACTTTATACACTATGTGCTGATAGAGTCCTGTGTGGACACATTTGGAAATCCATTTTCAGCTGTGCCTGTGACCTTGGGCAAGTCACCTTGGTTCATTGGGTTATAAACTCTATGAGACAGGGGTTCATGTGCCTGCAAAATTCCATGCATACTGTCACCATATGAGAAACAAATGTCAACTGAAAATTTTAACATACAGTAAAGGTTCATGAAAGTAAGAAGTTTCTCTTTATTACAGGGTTTCCGCTGAGTGTATATTTTATTGTAGGACTGTAAAAATAAGTAAAAATTATACGTTTCTTCCCTCCCCCTGAAAACTGATGGTCAATTTTTAACTCCAATGGAGGCAAAATATTTTTTTAAGGAGGATGGGAATAGTATTGGATTTTGATGTAAATAATTGTGAACTAACTAGCTATAGCTAGCAAACAGTTTTCATTTTGGCCAATGAGGTGGCTGCACGCCTCATTGCTGCAAACAGTAGCAACATGTAGCTAAAAATGAACTGCTTAGCTTGTTGATAGTGGTATGACAACCCAAATAATGTGCCTGTACAAAGCAGTAAATATGATCCAGATCACCCCTGAAGGCAATGGGTTAAATGGGATTTTTCTGAATTTTATTTTTCAATTGTAACTCACGCAGAGCAGTATTGTGCTCACCCAGCACAAAATCTGTAACAAGAAACTGAATGTATAATTAAATGTATATGACATGCATTTGTATGCAAAGCTCTTAGGCCCTTGATACAGCACTTTGTAATAAAATATGGAACAACATGCAGCAAAATGCATAATGCAACTTGAGTATACAGTGTAATACATGAAAAACCTAATATATCAAATTGGACACTCATGGGACGTCATTTATCAATGTAAATGTAGGCATACAAACGCTAAAAACATGCAATACTCAAATTACATTCTGCCACTTATCTATTGAAATATTCTCATTATATTCAATATATATTTAACATTTCTACATTTTCTGTCACTTCAACACTCGTGGATTTTTTTTACCATAGAATTCTCCCAAAAACAAAGAAATAGCCCTATGTCAATGGGGATCTTAGTTTTTCAGATGATGCTAAATTATAATTGAGGATCCTTCTGCTTAGTCTCATTTGACGAGGAGTACTATACCCATAATGTTCCTCCAAAGTCACTGTACCCAGGTATCAGGGTTTAGTTTTGTGAACAATTGTGAAAAATGAATTGGCCTCCTCCAGAACTAGTTGGGGCCCTAAAATTAAACATTTTTTTCATTTAAAAAAATATATTTTACAATGAAAAATGCATGGAGAGTCCATTTTCAAGTATCTTGTTTTCAAATATGTCCTGGGCAATAAGTGAATACTTTGCTTGTGCTCTAGTGCAATGAATGCGATACAGTGGCATGTTTGCCAATTCAAGCACATGGCGGCATCTGAGCCAACATGCCAGCTGTCTGACTTCCTCAATTCCTTGAACAGTATACATGTACGTATGTATATCTTTATTTATATAGCGCCATTCATGTACATAGTGATTCACAGCAGTAATACATGTGACAATCATATAAATGACAAATAAAAAATAACACATAATGAGAAGAAGTGCTTCAAACATAAAAGTGACATTTAGGAAAAGGAATCCCTGACTCGAACAGCTCACAATCTAATTGGTAAGTAGGAAGAATGTACAGAGACAGTCAGAAGGTATTCTGGTAAATGCATCTCCTCCCTCCTCGCATGTTTATTTATTTATAAAATATTTTACCAGGAAGTAATACATTGAGAATTACCTCTCGTTTTCAAGTATGTCCTGGGCACAGAGTTAAGACAAATAATACATGGTTACAAATAGTTACATAAATGAACAGGGTATACATTATATACAAGACATTGCATGCACAGTTAAAGATAATAAATATTATGGGCGTATGAAACAGTTACAGACCAGATTAAAAGGTGTGACAGCCTTAGATTTGAAAGAACTTAAACTGGTGGTGGATGTGAGAGTCTCTGGTAGGTTGTTCCAGTTTTGGGGTGCACGGTAAGAGAAGGAGGAACGTCCGGATACTTTGTTGAGCCTTGGGACTATGAACAGTCTTTTGGAGTCTGATCTCAGATGATAAGTGCTGCATGTGGTAGGGGTGAGGAGCTTGTTCAGGTAGCTGGGTAGCTTGCCCATAAAGAATTTGAAGGCAAGACAGGAAAGGTGAACTTTGCACTTAGACTCGAGTGATGACCAATCTAGTTCTTTGAGCATTTCGCAGTGATGTGTGTTATAGTTGCATTGGAGAACAAAACGACAAATTGAATTGTAGAGGGTGTCAAGTTTGCTAAGGTGGGTTTGAGGTGCCGAGCCATATACTATGTCTCCATAGTCAATAATTGGCATTAACATCTGCTGTGCGATATGCTTTCTGATCAGGAGACTTAGGGAGGATTTGTTCCTGTAAAGTACCCCTAGTTTGGCATAGGTCTTGGTTGTCAGGGTATCAATGTGCATTCCGAATGTTAAGTGGGAGTCCAACCACATGCCCAGGTATTTAAAACTAGTAACAGGAGTTTGGGTGGTGTTAGTGTTGGTTCTAATCTGGAGCTCAGTCGCTGGAAGCTTTAAAAATGTAGTCCTGGTCCCAAATACCATTGTTACAGTCTTGTCAGTGTTTAGAAACAGTATGTTTTGGGAAATCCAGTTTTCGAGTCTCAAAAAGTCAGACTGAAGTACGTGTTCAAGGTCGGAGAGGCTATGCCTGTGCGCATATAGGATTGTGTCATCTGCATACATGTGTATTGAGGCTTCCTTACAAGCTGTGGGAAGATCATTGATGAACACGTGGCCTCCCACGTGGCACTGCTTCCCTCCCGGGCAAAAATCAAGGTGCCTGGAAGCAGAGAACAGTTTATGCTACAGTATGTGACAATGTTTTTTTTAAACCTTTCAAGGCCTTGTGGAATCCTTCACAAATATATGTTGATTCAGTGGAATATCTTAAACAATGTATTGTGACTCTGTGGAACCACCTACTCATTTATTTATGTATGTAAAAAATAGGGAAAGTGGTCATATTGTTTTTCAAATAACTGCTTTGTATGTTACATATCATTCACAAAAAATATGGCAACACAAAATGGTTGGCTATTGAAGAATAAAACATCAGCAGTTACCAAATTTGGAAGCCTCCCATGGAACCACAGGGTTACATGGACACTGGTTGAAAACCACTGCTATAGAAGTTGGCAGCAAAGTGGGGGACAACCCGAATAAGGCAGTGAAAGTTGTTGAGAGAGAGAAAAAAACGGGGGGGAGGGGGGGACGGTGTGCCGAGCACGCGCAGTTTAAGTGAAACTTCTTTGTCTTTTGCCACTGTTTTGTCACAGAAATTGTATTTGTGTTGTTGATGTTTTCAATTACAAATCAAAACACAATTTCAGTGACAAAATGCAAAGAAGTTTGACTTATAATGCGCGTGTGTGTGATTCTGTGTGTGTCTCTGTGTGGTGTTTCTGTTTTCCAAATTGTGGCGGGGTTGTTACTGCTCCAGCGCATGCGTGTGGCACTGACGGCTGCTGCGCATACTTGCCAAGCTGCACTTCTATATTTATACTAACTGTGAATTCCACGTGTGTCTTTGTGTGTCACTGTGTGTGTCTCTCTGTGTGTTTATTTGTGTGTGTGTGTGTCTTTGTGTGTGGGTGTCTCCATTTTCCAAATTGTGGCGGGGTTGCTGCTGCTCCAGCGCATGTGAGTGAAGTTGGCGGCTGCATTGTCATGGAGCCGTACTTCTATATTTATACTAACTGTGAATTCCTTGTGTGTGTGTTTGTGTGTGTCACTGTATGCGTGTGTTAGTGTGTCAGCATGTGTGTCTCTGTGTGTCACAGTATGTGTCACCGTGTGTTTCTCTCTGTGTGTGTGACACAGTGTGTGTCTCTGTGTGTGTCACAGTGTGTGTATGACTGTGTGTCTCTGTATGTGTGTGTGTGTTTGTCTCTGTATGTGTGCCACTGTGTGTGTGTTACTGTGTGTTTGTGTCACTGTGTGTGTGTATCACTGTGTATCTCTGTCTCTGTGTGTGTGTTTGTCTGTGTGTGTGGTGTCCGTTGTTCAAAAGTGTAGTGGCTTGCTGATGCTCCTGTGCATGGCGCTGGTGGCTGCTGCACATGTGCGCTGGTGGCTGCTGCACATGTGCGCCAATCTGGCTGCTGCGCATGCACACAGAACCGGAGATTTTTGTGCATGTGTGGTGAGTTTATGGCTCCTGGCAAGTGCGCCGAGCCGGCAACTGCTGCACATGCGTGCTGAGCGGACGGCTGCTGTGCATGCGGTTCACTGTGACTGACATGCAGCGGTGCAGTCAGTCACTTCTATCAGAGAAGCTGAATGAGGGGAGCAGAGAGAGTTAGGCTGTCTGGCTGAGTAAGAGAGGTGGACAGGGATTGAGTACTGGTGAGAAGGGTGCTGCAACCTGCTCAGATAGAGAACTACTGTAGTTTTACCACGAATGCTTCATCATACTGTGAAGACTCAAGAGCATAGAAGGCAGCAAAAAAAAAACGAAAAAGGGCGAACGAACACTTTTGCGTTACTACCCCAAAGTATGCTTCATTTCAGCACACAACACATCATTCAGAATGTTCACAATCACTGTCCTAGTGAATCTCTGCAAAATAGATATACAAAGTGTTTAGTATATACTGTATAGCCATGGCTGGTCCAGGCTATTTTTCTGCCCTCCTGTCACGTAAGTTCTAGTAGCTACAGGCAGTGACAGGCTATCCCGTGGGGTTTACCACCTTCACGCAGCCTCCTTGAGTGGCAAGAGAGGAGGTGACACTTGGTCTGTGCTGTAGCCAATCATGGTGCAGACCATGTGCCCTCCCCTTTTGCATTAGGGAGGATGAATTCCAAAATATAAAGTCAGTGCCTTCCCACCCGGGGAGGTGAGAGGAGCTCAGCCCCTCCTGGGGCTGATTGAACCAAGATCTGTGCATAGCACAAGGCCTCAACATTATCTGCTGGCCAGCACCATTCAAGGGCCTGAAACCCATTCTCCACTATATACAAATGCAGTTCTACCATCTGCAGTGGCTGCATCAAATAAAGGCCCCTTTTATATACTTCTGGCTAAGTCGCAGTCTATTGGACAGAAGTATAGGAGAAAAGAACTGTCATGGTAGGGACTGCCTGCAGCTCTGCTGTAGCATAGAGTGACTGGAGACGCTGTCACCAACTGAAAATAACTTGAGGATCACCTAAAGCCTGTCCTGTTCCCCACCACATAGTGGAAGCACATCTCTCCTGGACCCTCACAGTTAACCAGCACCACATGTACCTGTAGCCTAGGCAAAATCTCCCAGAGGGGATTGGGGGGGGAGGAGGGGTGAGAACAGTGTTACAAATGGAGGCGCTGCTGAGATGCAGCAAAAGGGCAGACTTTTAGAGACTTTGCAGGCAGCAACAGTAAAAGAGGCTGGGGCCAGGCCCCTGATGCGCCGCGAGAGACCCTGGGCACCAATCCGCGTTAAGGAAGGGGGGGACCACTCTCTGACAGGAAATCCAGGGAGGGTTTGCCTAGACCCTTACAAAGGATAGACTGAGTTGGGGCATACCCTGAGGGCATGTTACCAGGGAGCGTGAAGACCCTTAATCAAGTTCAAGACAGGGATGGGCCCTTTCAGTTGTAGGATGATCTGTGCTAGTTGGGGCGCACCTTGAGGGTATGTTACCAGGGAACATGTACCCTTCATTCAAATACAGACCAGTGGTTGGGGCGCACCCTCATGGGAAATCCAGGGAGCGTGTACCCTTCAAGCTGCTAACAAAGAGAAAATACCAGGGCCAGGACTCCTTTCAGTTGTTGCTGGGGACCCTTGGTACCTGGAATCGTGTTATGGGGGCGCACCCTGTGGGAAATCATCCAGGGAGCGTGAACACAGAATCTTGTTCAAAATAGGGATGGACCCCTTTCAGTTGGAGCTGGGGGACCCTGTGCACCTTTGTTATGGACTGTTCTAAAATGTAAAGTGTGAGGAACGGGCCCCTGAGGCATTACCAGGGACCCTCTGTAAATCTAATGTAATGGAGTTTGCTGTGCACTCTAAAATGGAGTACATAGCATGTACTGTGCAACCAAGATGGTGTTCCTGCCAAAATTCACAGGACCGCATGGGTTTTGCAAACACCAGCTGCAGGTTTTTCAAAAACAAGTTGCATCCTTTTCGGCAGCAAACGCTGACACTGCCTATCGTTTTGACTGGCTCAGCCGAAGCTTGGTCACTCCTTGGTCCGTCCAGCCCTACTCTGTATTCCACCTTGGGGTGGGGCAACATACCAAGAACCAATCCAGGACTCTGTCTCTGCTATGGGAGGCGTTACCACACCCCACTGGACTTTAGTTCTGCGGAGCTGTGAGAAGAGCTGCCTGGTCTAGCTGCTAATACTCATCTACCTCAATTCAACAACCATGTCGGAATTGGAATTGACCAATTATTCTCTGCCAGGAGGTGACCTGGTGGTCACCATCTATGGACAACATCACCTGCGGCCAACACCACTTCCGGCTTCCAGGGAGCGATGCCAGCCCTACCGTGCGGTGCCCATACTGCGGGGTCCTGTACTTGAGGCCTGCCAGCCCTTTACCACCTTTAGCTACCTTTCAACCAAAAGACTGGGCCTCCACACCAGCCAGTGTGGCCCCTGTGGTCTGTCCTACACCACTGCCCCTGTCGGCCTACGATCAGGCCCTACAATCGTGGAATGCAGCCCGCAGCAATCTGTACCTTGCAGGGCCACCTGTGGGTCTGTGTGCCTGGACACCTGCGCAACCAAGCCCCAACATTCCGGTTGCCAAGACGACTCCAGTGATCCAAGTCCTGACGGTTCCAGGACCAGAACCAGTTTCGGTGTGCCTGGAGGGTGAGTCGACTGCTCCGTGGGTGTTGGGTACGTCTCCCTTGGTGGTGCCGGAGCAGACCTGCTCTGTGCCAATTGCTGCCGGGGGTGCGAGGAGCCCCAACATCGCGGCCCAGAGGAGGTGTCCTTGCCCTCCTCTTGTAATGCAGAACAAAGCTGCCAGACACCTGTGGAGAAAACTTCTACGCTTACCTGTATTCTGCGGCCGAGTCCTGATTCAGCGACTACTGACCTGAAGACTGTAGTGCTGCCGTAGCCCCGGAGGAGCCCCACGCCTGAGGAAGACATTGGCGCTGCTAAAGACCTGCCCGCTGTGGAGCCAGATTACATCTCTTACCTTCAGTTGAGTGAGACGCCATCTTCTTCCGCCCAACAGGAGTCCGCTGCGTCCTTGCCAGATGAGGAGCCAGACGGAGCCTTGTTTGGTGTGCCGCGGGGTGTTGCCATGGCATGTTATCACCGCCGCCGAACTTCTACCTGCCTGAGGCTCTCGCGAGGTTGGCCCTCTCAGATGACGTCAACAAGATGGCCGCCGCTTCCACTATGGAACCTGACTCAGAGACTGGGGTGAGTGCTGAACAGTGCTCCACTGTCCCTGCCCCACCACAGGCCCCACTCCGGGGAAGAGGTCGTCGGACCCGAGGCTCATTCAACGCGGCCCCATTACCATTCCCTAGAGGTCGTGGCCGACCTAAAGGTACACATACTGGACTGGTCAGGGACATTGCTAGGCCCATTTCACTGGCCCCAGTTGCCCATGCCCCATCACCAACCCATGCACCCAGTCCAACACCATCCTCTGGTAGTAAGGGTAAGGCCAACCCTGTGCGTTATGTCCGGGATTATCCTAGGCCTCGACCCTTGGCTCCTAATCCCAATATTTCAGCCCCTGCTACCGCTCCCTTTGTGTTAACCAAGTTCCCTAGTGATAACCTGTCCCCTGGTATGTCAATGGACTTGACGTACTGGGACTTTGGTGGAAAAGATGGATGGTCAGAGGATATTCTGAGGGAGATATACCATATGCAAACCGAATACCGGTAGCTAAGTCCCTTGGGTCATTTAAGTCATTTAAGTCATTTAGGGACTCATCTCTGTCCCAGAAATCTGTTACTTCTGGTGTGTCCTCCCAGATGGACACAAGGTCCAGTAGTCCACATGATGAAAATCAGTCCGGAGAACCCCTTAAGTGGTGGGATCCAATGTTTCAGGGCTACTCCACCAGTTTAATTAGAACACGGCTACTGCTGTTGGATGGTCCTATCATGGACCACTGGTGGGAAGAAGGTCAACTGTCCCTGGAGGAAATAGCTGAAGGCCTTCGTAAGAGGGTGGGTGAGATTAATTTAGGGGTGAGAGTCCCTAAGGGCCCCTCTGTATTCTTTCAGGGTTAGAGCTCAGTAAGCCTAAGTTTTGGGTACTGCCTGATCAGGAAGCTAACCGTAAAATCCTGAAGTTTAGTAGAGCTGACACGGCTATCTTTAACCGGTACTGTCAGTCTCATGGATATACCTTGCCATATGTACCTGAACCACTTATGGATGAGATAGACAACAACCGGCAGGAAGGGCTCAGACAGGCTGTTGTAGAAAACATTAAGACCAAAACTTCAGATGATAGATATATTACTGACTCCAAAATACGGTATGTTATGGACAAATGGTTAGTGGGTACATGTATCTACAAGGATAGGGTAGAAGATAGGCAGTGCCTTGGTCCTCCCAAGGTGTATTACATCTTGACCAAGTTATTTGATGGGGTGGGTAGTAAAGAAACCCGACCCTAAATATTATAATTGAGGGTTTTCTTTTTCTTCCTGATTGTCTGTCTGTGTAACTGTATATGGTTATGTTATACATCTGCGGTAACCAGTTCTGTTTTGCAGGCGTCAGGTTACTGGATGGTAGAAAAAAGGGGGGTCCTCCGGCGCGTTGCTCTGCTTGTGGCTCCACGGCGTTTAAAGCATATAAGTGAGGGAAAGAAGAGAGGGGACCACAATAAGGGACCAACACAGTGATTATACACAGCTCTTCGTTTGATTAGGGAGGGGGGGAGGGAGTGGGGGTGTTAGGAGATCAATGGAGATTAAAAGGTAATGCTGAATGAAAGGAGACACACTTACATCAAAATATCTAATATCTTGGATTCTTCTACTCTTCTCCTTATATAGCTGTGTTTTGTTGAGGGTGAGGAAAAACCTCCTGGTATCCTCCTTAGCAAAAAAATATAAAGGGAAAAAAATAGTGCAATAAAATTTATTAACAATAGAGAAAAAGAGATTGAACACTTACAAGCGGCCGATAATTTCAGGCATAGAGAGGAGATGCTGCCAGACTCCACAACAGATCCCTTCCTGGGTTGGGGTGGTTTGTCCTGGCTGTTTCCCTGTTGGCAGATGGTTGCTGTGTTGATCTTCACTTCAGGTGGCTAGGGTTGAGAGTTTCCAAAAGCCTGTGCACAGGCTATGTCCTCCTCAAAACGGCCTGTCCCTCAGCATACACAGATACAGCTCCCTGCTCCGGTGCGCGTGCGCATGCGCAGACGGCGGGATCGCCGAGCCAAAGAATACAGGGGAATCAAGTCCTCACTACGGTGGCTTGTAATGGCCAAAAAACGTCAAACGCGTTTCGCCAATGCTTCCTCAGTGACGTGTATAGGCAAAAGGTAGCAGCAGTCCTTTTTCCTCACCCTCAACAAAACACAGCTATATAAGGAGAAGAGTAGAAGAATCCAAGATATTAGATATTTTGATGTAAGTGTGTCTCCTTTCATTCAGCATTACCTTTTAATCTCCATTGATCTCCTAACACCCCCACTCCCTCCCCCCCTCCCTAATCAAACGAAGAGCTGTGTATAATCACTGTGTTGGTCCCTTATTGTGGTCCCCTCTCTTCTCTCCCTCACTTATATGCTTTAAACGCCGTGGAGCCACAAGCAGAGCAACGCGCCGGAGGACCCCCCTTTTTTCTACCAGTATCCATACAGAGGTTGGTGAATCACCTCTGAGAGACTCAGGCTGCGGAACTGCATTGTGCCAAGGACAGGAGCCATATACTGAACAGTAGGATAACTCTTTTTTGGCGCAACTTTTCTCTCTCTCTAAGGTTACTGGATGGTGCCTGTCACGGTAGCTTATGACAAGATATAATGAACATCAAATATCTGGGTTGAACTGAACGAGGCTTAGATATAATAAAATATAATTTATTCCTTAGAAAAGGTGAACACAGCAATATAGTACAATTAACAGGCAAGAAGGTAACACTTACTTAGGGTTGGGGGATGGAGAAGTATCAGCTAGCAATTCTCCAGCAATCCAGTGACATTCAAGATGGTATCAGAAGAAGAACTAAAAACTGTAGGGTTGACACAGTTTATATACCTGTGTAACCCTATTCTTAACATTGAATACAGACTATTGGTGACAATTATCTGTATCCAATCCCTAACGTGGAGACACAGATTAACCCATGCCCCCCAGCTAATTAGCCCATGTGGACTGGGACTCCCCATAATTAAATCAGGGGCGACGACCAGTTTACCAAATGAAGTATCTGCATTGTTTGTAGGTGTAGACATAACACTTACAAACCACTCCAGTTTGATGATTCTCCACCCTAAGGTAATAATTAGAGTGGCAGAGTCTGTTGATTAGTACTTGGTCTGTTGATTAGTACTTAGTGTAAACAATCCGGGCAGTTAACTTTTGATCACAGTGCTTAGGCTCAATCAGCCGGCTGCCCATCATGACCTATTAGCATAGCAGATGGTCTGCATTTTCAGAGCAGATCCAAAATACCATACATATATACTTTAATATCTACACATATTAATAAGTTCCATTCTGGTGGGCTCAGTGGGTCGAAATTTGCCAGTTTTTAATGCCTACAGTGACTCCACATATTGGCCAAATTTCAACTCTCTGTGACCTCCAGAACTGGAGATACAGAAATGCACTTTAAAACATTAAAATACAGGATTATAATGAAACATGGGAACAGGGGAACATACCGTTTCCTGACATGACAAGGTGTAAGCCACATTCCTGGACCGCAGTCTAGTTAACCCCTTGCCCCCCTGGTGAGGTCAGGGGGTAGCCATATGGGGTGCAACCCCTTTAATACCGGGCCAACCCCCCTCTCCCTCTACAGTGCCCAAATTGGATCCCAGTAAGGACATGGGAATTTTCACCTAGGGGAGAGTATAGCCATGACTGGTCCAGACTATCTTTCTGCCCTCCTGTCACATAAGTCCTAATAGCTACAGGCAGTAACAGGCTATCCTGTGGAGGTTACCCCCCCCTCACGCAGCCTCCTTGAGTGGCAAGAGAGGATGTGACACTTGGTCTTTGTTGTAGCCAATCATGGTGCAGACCCTGTGCCTTCCCCTTTTGCATTAGGGAGGATGCCTTCCAAATTATAGAGTCAGTACCTTCCCATCCGGGGAATGGAGAGGAGCTCAGCCCCTCCTGCGGCTGATTGAACCAAGATCTGTTGGCACAAGGCCTCAACATTATCTGCTGGCCAGCACCATCCAAGGGCCTGAAACCTATTCTCCACTATATGCAAATGCTGTTATACCATCTGCAGTGGCTGCATCAAATAAAGACCCTTTTATATACTTCTGGCTAAGTCACAGTCTATTGGACAGAAGTATAGGAGAAAAAAACTTTCATGGTAGGGACTGCCTGCAGCTCTACTGTAGCCTACAGTGACTGGAGGTGCTGTCACCAGGGGTGTCTATTATACTGATTAACATACCCAGTGTGTGTTACCTGCTCACTGCTAAGACAGTGTCCCTGCACAACAGCATCTATCAGGGACACCTGCAGTGGTCTGTTGATCCGGATTGCCTTACTACTGGCTATATATAGCAGCTACTGTAATCTCTGTGACTTTTCATTACTATTGAAATTTACCGGGTCTATCTGCCTTCTAACACCATATTAGCAGGTAGACAGGCGATACTACTCATACTTACCTGTAGGAGAGACATTCTACCCTCGCCAATTGGCTGCACCTGTGTCTCCAAACAACAGACATAGACCACAATGGGTGAATCATTCATCTAGCTACACCCTGCACATATCATCAAGGGTGTTAGCCCACACCTTACACATGAGATTTGGTATAATTTTATTTTCGCTGCGCTTTTTTGGCTCATTATTGAGTCTTATTTACTGTGGTAACTTAGTGTTCCATTCATTTTAGTTGAGTTATTACTCCGATTAAATTGTTATTTTAACCCATTCACTCCTCACTTCACCATATACATCTTCCATTGTAATACACTGTGATTTGTGTACCTGTTTGAGTGCTCTCCATTGGCGTTCTTTCTCTCCCAGTACCTGCACCAGATGAAAAGAACCTGAGGATCACCTAAAGCCTGTCCTGTTTCCCACAACATCGTGGAAGCTCATCTCTCCTGGACCCTCACAGGTAACCAACACCACACGCACCTGTAGCCTAGGCAAAATCTCCCAGAGGGAGGGGGAAAACAGCGCTACATATATTATTATATATGAAGCAGAACCTCAACTCTAAGGATCCCATTCCGACAAGCAAGAATATCTCAGCACACATTATTCCAAAGCCTGACACTGAAGAGTCAAAGTGCTGGCCCATAGTTGAGAGATAGTGCATTAGTAAATAATGTACAATAAATAAACAAAATGGGAAATTATGGATATTGACAGCTACTAAAATATGACTGAAATGCAATTGCCACAAATGATCAATATTTTTTTCCCCACAGAATAATTTGTAGTTTTTCTGAATTAACAATCACAACCGTATTTCCATATGATTGATAAACATACAGAATAACCTGTGTCACCCCCTATAAGTGGTGGATGGGTGGGCTAAATGATGAATCAAGGTCCTGTGGGCAGAATGTTTCTCATGACCCTGTCTGCTTACCTGTGGCCTCCTAAACTACCTCCTTAACCCAAGTGGGGTTTTGATTATCAATGGGTGAGTTGCACATCTCACTGGTTTCCTAGACATGCCGGCATCCTCCCATACCACATGAAGCTTCTTCCCCCCCATGCAGGGTGTCATTTCACCTCTTTATTAGTGCTCATGATGGTCATATCCCCTGGTTGGCTTAAAGCTAGAGATGGACGGACTGGTTCAAATCTGCATCCCAGATGCTTTCAGACAATATCTGATCCGCATGTTGAAATCCGAGTTCGGGTTTCAGCAACTTTACAATACGAACATGGTGCTCGGATTTAAAAAAAATCTGCCATCAGATTTAATGTAAATCTGGTCCAAGCAACATGTCTATATCAAATCTGATGTCGGAATCAACATAAATCCAACATCGAATTGGATTACGTTTGTCGGCTATGGATTTGAATTTAGATTCGGACTGAGATTTTCAGTAACAGAAGAAAAAGGGTGGATTTGCTTTTTTGAGACTGATCAATAGAAATCAGTGGCAGAAAAGAACTGGCCAATCAAATTCAAAGAAAAAAATCCGCCCATCTCTACTTGGTGCGAGGTTGCCGCATAAGTGGGGGCTCTGCCATTTGTCTTTCATTCCATAGACAAAATATGTTCAGTTTTATCAGTGCTTATTCACTAAAATGCAACAAAGAAAGTTTATGAAAAAAGGGTGAGATGTTTATGTATGTGAAACCTACATTTTGATCCAGTAAGGTGAATAGAAATACAATCATCTTGCTAATCTTTGCCTTTCCCATGTCAATAAGAGGCAAAAGATGTTTGGTGAACCATTTTATAGAACCTTGTGGACCACCAATAATATGTGCACTACCAGATGGAAACCAATGAAATGTATTGTTTATGTAAACTGAGATTGTTTACAAAGAATTAGCAACACATAGGCAAACCCAAATGGAGGTTGGCTGGCTGTCAGTATGCTACGGTAACTTTTCTATCATAAAATTATCTATAATGTGTACTTTGTTGTTCTCTAGCACCTGGAAGCACTTTGGAAGCTGCTATTTCTTCTTTGAAGAACAAAGAGGAACTAGAAGGACAATCAAGAAAGACATCCAGTCACCCATCCCTGATTTTGCCAAGGATTGATTAGCAAACACTTTTATTCAGAGTAATGGAAATTGATAAATAATTTTCATTGAATAATGTAATCGTGTTATACTAGCGCAATAATTAGGCAAAATATGGATAAACCCCACATTTTTAAAATCCATACAAAATATTGCGCTTGTTTCGTCCACACCTACATTAAAGTTATAGTCACTAGACTATGGATGTGACTGGAAAATAACCCTGGAAACAAATTTTACCACCAAAGCCAGCTATGTTTGCTCAGTGGTGAAAAAATACAAAATGGCTACTGGCCAATCAAATCCAATTATTTCCATGAACACAATTCCAATACTTTTAAAGTGTACTCATTACAATGTCACATTCCATTCAGTAAGCACTCATCTGCCAATAAAACTTTTCTGCTGCTTCACATTAATGCTAACTCATGCTAAAAATATTTGTAAAGTCTCGAGGGATGTAACTGATCTCAGAATTTTCTGCCGAATGCTACAGGGACTAGAGAGTTTCTGGGTTATGGAACTGACAATTTCCTTGAAAAACAAACACTGTAATAGTTATCACAGCAAGAACAGGACAAATGTCAACATAAGCACAGTTGCCCCTTGGTTTCCCATCAATCTTAGTAGGCTCGCTATGGTCCAAAGGTGACACGCTGTCCCAAGACTCTCAACCTCTAACTCTCTTTGTAGTTTAGGTTGAGTTCTGTGCCTCTCACCTTAAATATGTGCTCAAGCATTGCAATCCCGAAAAATGGTTTGATTAGAAGTTAGGGTGTCACTCAGGAAATGGCGGCGGTATGAAAAAAGTAATGCAGAATGTTTTTGAAAAGTTTCCAGGTCACAGAAGGCCTGGGGAAGCAACCTCTGATTTTAAAGGCAATAACTGGACTTTCCCAGTAAACAACCACTCTTTTTAGAGGGCAATTAAGTACAGTAACTCTACTGAGGTTCTCCTCTTTTGCTCGGTCGAAAGTTTCATTCTCTAATTAATCAAATGATGTAATTAATTTCTTTAACCAAATTTAATAATCCCAAAAGTAAAGATGTCACCTTTTCAGTTTCTTTAAACATGAACTATTTGTTTTATTTTCAAAGCGGACCCTGAAAAGAACAGGGAAGAATAAGTCAATCAAGTATTTCCTCCAACCTTGGCCCATCCACTTGCTGGGTGAATCAAATGTTTAAGACGGATTTTCAAATAGTGACCACCAATGGAATTGCATACATTCGCACTTTTGAAAACAAAAGTTTTGCTTGCGAATATTTGTCAGTGGTGCGAATTTTAACAAACATTCCGTGGAATATTTGAATGCCAGATTTTGATACAGTCGTTCATCTCTAGGAAAGTGCATTGTGGGACTGACCGCTTCCTCTGATATACAGATAGGCAAGCTGTTATGTATTTTTTGGCAGTAAAACAAAGACCAAGTACCACCATCTTTATAAAGAAATGGAAATTGCGGTAAGCCAGAAATTAGAAAGTTGATCTCATAGTTTTGGTATCACGCCATGTTAGCCTCAAAATGTACGATATATGCTATCTTATTCTTCAATTTACTTTAAATTCATATAAACTCACGAAAGATATATCAATGTAAAAAGAACTGTGAATTACTATTGTTCACATTATCTGAAGTCATTTTTAAAGTAACTTGTTAATATTGGAAAAGTATGACAGCTACTGACATCACTGGTAATTTTACTATTTTATTTTTGCTTCAATCCTCAATAGATTTAATTAAAGTAATATTGATCATTTTATTATTTTGGTCAGTATTCATAAAAAGAATACACAAGCAAATGTAAATGTTGCACAAGTGCAAATATACATCATGCACCTTAATGTATGTGCCAATATGTATCTATGTTAAGTGTAAAGTCTATTGAATGTTCAAATCAACAGGCCAATGATTTCATTCATGAATCTCATGAACGCTCAGTTTATTATTGTCCTAATTATTTGACAGCCAGCTGATTTCAGCAGTCTGCAGTTTTCACAAGCAGACAGGGGGGAGTGAGCTGGTGAATATGTTACAGTACATTTCATCTCACTATCATTTAAAGCAGGGGAGTGCAATCTTTTTCCCCTGTGCCCCCCTGCCGGCTGTCCTGCTCTCTGCATGCTCCCCTCCCTCGCTTCTCCTTACTGTGGTTCCCGGCGCCTGGGCGTCATGATGTCACATTGCCATAGCAACACGGAGTCACATGACCCTGCAGCGTCATTTGACGCTACATTGCCATGGTGATGCGTTTCCAGATGCCAGCTGAACCACGGAAAGTAAGGTTTACAGGGGCCTTCTCCGCTTCGCCGGCACTTAATTTAAGTGCCTTCAGGAAGCGCGCAGGACCTCTGTAAACCCCGCGCCCCCGCAGTTTGCGCACCGCTGCTTTACAGAAGCAATCCATGCAATATCCTACATGTTTTTTTTAAAATATAAATCAGTTCTGTAGTATTAGATAATACTTACTACTTTGTATTTATTATTATTCAACACTTATTGCCATTTTAATGAGTTAATATACTGAGCATCCTTTGATTTCTATAGCAGCCTTTAGCCCGCCACATTTCCACACCAGTCCAAGATACTTGTAACACTTTCCTGTTTCTTTCAGCTGCAAACTGTAACAATAGATAATGTAACCTTAGTAATATAAGAATATATTGTAGCTGCTGAGTTACACTGACTAAAGCAGGCCTGCACAACTCGTAAAGCGAGAAGGGCCGAACTGCTCCAAGGAAAAAAAATTTGGGCCGCACGGGTAAAATCATCATCATCATCATCATCATCATCATCATCATCATCATCATCATCATCATCATCATCATCATCATCATCATCATCATCATCATCATCATCTCTCCTCCAACACCTTTCATCATCATCATCATCATCATCATCATCATCATCATCATCATCATCATCATCATCATCATCCTCCTCATCATCCTCATATCTCCCCCAGAACCCCTCACTATCAACCTTTGCGATACTCCCCATCTATCTCTCATACCCCCATCTGTCCCCCTCACCCACACACATAATACTCCCCCTCCACATCAAACACACAATACCCCCCTGCACACCACACACATCCCACCCCCCCCTGTACCTCCAATGACCCCCCTGCACCTCCAATGACCCCCATTGCACCTCCAATGACCCCCTGCACCTCCAATGACCCCCCAGCACCTCACCTCACCCTCCTGCACCTCACCCTCCTGCACCTCACCCTCCTGCACCTCACTCCCCTGCACCTCACATCCCTGCACCTCACTCCCCTGCACCTCACATCCCTGCACCTCACTCCCCTGCACCTCACTCCCTTGCACCTCACCCTCCTGCACCTCACATCCCTGCACCTCACACCCCTGCACCTCACATCCCTGCACCTCACTCCCCTGCACCTTACATCCCTGCACCTCACTCCCCTGCACCTCACCCTCCTGCACCTCACAACATCCCTGCACCTCACATCCCTGCACCTCACTCCCCTGCACCTTACATCCCTGCACCTCACTCCCCTGCACCTCACCCTCCTGCACCCCAAATCCCTGCGCCTCACCTCCCCCCCAACGGCACCTCACCTCCCCCCCCCAACGGCACCTCACGGTGGCAGAGCAGGCAGGACTCGCACACTCGTGCAGTCCTGACTCTGAGAGCAGGTTCGAGGAGGTGGAGGGGTGAGCGGTGAGCAGCCGCGGCCAGGAGGGGGGGGAGAGAAGCGGCTCGTGGCCAGGAGTGGGGGGGAGAAGCGGCTCGCGGCCAGGAGGGGGGGGGGGAGAAGCGGCTCGCGGCCAGGAGGGGGGGGGGAAGTGGCTCGCAGGAGAAGAGGGGGAAAGCTGGCTCGTGGGGGGCGGGAGAGAGAAGTGGCTCGCGGCCAGGAGGGGGGGGGAAGCAGCTCGCGGCCCACGGCTGGGAGAGCGGCTAGCGGCTCGCGGGAGAGGAGGGGGCAAGCGGGCTCAGGAGGGAGGGAGGGGGACGGGGAAAGCCACCGCGGGCCGCACAATGAGTGGAGCCGCGTGTTGTGCAGGCCTGGACTAAAGGATTGATTGAAACTGAAAGACGGACATTTAGTGAATCTTGGGAACCAGGATCTTTGCTGATAAGTCACGAGAGAACTAATCGATCGGCAGCTTAGGTACTGCAATTCATTTTCAATAAAGGTAATCAAAAGCTGCACATATTAAAACAAATATTTTTTTAAAGTGCCGCTTGGAATGCCTCTATAAAACATGAATATCTTATATATACAATTGTTGTCTTGTACAGTGGATTGATCCGCACTGTAGAACTGGATGCAATTGACACAATGATAGACAGGCATAAAACATTGGGGGGTTGGGGGGGAGAATGTAAGCATGTCACAAAATATTACGGGAGAAGTGTAATATTTTGTAAAGTATCTGGACCAATGTCAGTTTATATCACCTATATTATATATGAGTATTTTTGGCTTCTCCTGTGTTTGCTTTCTGGATTTGCTTTGTTGTGACTATTATCCGTTCTCTCTGAGTTCTTCCCTGCACGTTGACTTTACAATATATTGGTGTGTTTATGTTGGGCATGCTCTGTCCATCCACTGATGATATATAGTTGTACCCTTTGTCTGGTGTATTTGCCCGTGTAACTGAACAGTCATTACTGCAGATATTTCTTTCTGCCTAGACACAGGTAGGAGGAATGCGCAGGTAGGGGGAGTGCTCAGGTAGGGGGAGTGCTCAGATAGGTGGAGTGCTCAGGTAGGGGGAGTGCTCAGATAGGTGGAGTGCTCAGGTAGGGGGAGTGCACAGGTAGGGGGAGTGCTCAGATAGGTGGAGTGCTCAGGTAGGGGGAGTGCACAGGTAGGGGAGTGCGCAGGTAGGGGGAGTGCGCAGGTAGGGGAAGTGCGCAGATAGGGGGAGTGCGCAGGTAGGGGGAGTGTAGAGGGAGGGGGAGTGCGCAGGTAGGGGGAGTGCACAGGTAGGGGGAGTGCGCAGGTAGGGGGAGTGTGGAGGTATGGGGAGTGCACAGGTAGGGGGAGTGCGCAGGTAGGGGGAGTGCGCAGGTAGGGGGAGTGCGCATGTAGGGGGAGTGCACAGGTAGGGGGAGTGTGGAGGTAGGGGGAGTGCGCAGGTATGGGGAGTGCACATGTAGGGGGAGTGCACATGTAGGGGGAGTGCACAGGTAGGGAGAGTATGCAGGTAGGGGGAATTCACAGGTAGGGGGAGTGCGCAGGTAGGGGGAGTGCGCATGTAGTAGAAGTGCGCATGTAGGGGGAGTGCACAGGTAGGGGGAGTGTGGAGGTAGGGGGAGTGCAAAGGTAGGGGGAGTGCGCAGGTAGGGGCAGTGCGCAGGTAGGGGGAGTGCGCAGATAGGGGGAGTACGCAGGTAGGGGGAGTGCACAGGTAGGGGGAGTGTACAGGTTGGGGGAGTGCACAGGTAGGGGAAGTGCGCAGGAAGGGGCAGTGTGGAGGTATGTGAAGTGCGCAGGTAGGGGGAGTGCGCATGTAGGGGGAGTGCGCATGTAGGGGGAGTGCACAGGTATGGGGAGTGCGCAGGTAGGGAGAGTGCAAAGGTAGGGGGAGTGCGCAGGTAGGGGCAGTGCGCAGGTAGGGGAGTGCGCATGTAGGGGGAGTGCACAGGTATGGGGAGTGCGCAGATAGGGGGAGTACGCAGGTAGGGGGAGTGCACAGGTAGGGGGAGTGTACAGGTTGGGGGAGTGCACAGGTAGGGGAAGTGCGCAGGAAGGGGGAGTGCACAGGTAGGGGGAGTGCACAGGTAGGGGGAGTGTGGAGGTACGGGGAGTGTGGAGGTACGGGGAGTGCGCCGGTAAGAGGAGTGCACAGGTAGGGGGAGTGCGCAGGTAGGGGGAGTGTGGAGGGAGGGGGAGTGCACAGGGACGGGGAGTGCGCAGGTAGGGGGAGTGTGGAGGTAAGGGTAGTGCGCAGGTAGGGGGAGTGTGCAGGTAGGGGGAGTGTGCAGGTAGGGGGAGTGCGCAGGTAGGGGGAGTGCACAGGAAGGGGGAGTGCACAGGTAGGGGGAGTGTGCATGTATGGGGACTGCGCAGGTAGGGGCAGTGCACATGTAGGGGGAGTGCGCATGTAGGGAGAGTGCACAGGTATGGGGAGTGCGCAGTTAGGGGGAGTGCGCAGGTAGGGGGACTGCGCAGGTAGGGGCAGTGCGCATGTAGGGGGAGTGCGCATGTAGGGAGAGTGCACAGGTATGGGGAGTGCGCAGTTAGGGGGAGTGTGGAGGTATGGGGAATGCGCAGGTAGGGGGAGTGCGCAGGTAGGGGGAGTGTGGAGGTAGGGGGAGTGCACAGGTAGGGTAAGTGCGCAGTAGGGGGAGTGTGGAGGTACAGGGAGTGCGCAGGTAGGGGGAGTGCACAAGTATGGGGAATGTGGAGGTAGGGGGAGTGCGCAGGTAGGGGGAATTGCGCAGTAAGGGGAGTGTGGAGGTAGGGGGAGTGCACAGGTAGGGGGTATTGCGCAGTAAGGGGAGTGTGGAGGTAGGGAGAGTGCACAAGTAGGGGGAGTGGGCAAATAGGGGGAGTGGGAAGGTACGGGGAGTGCGCAAGTAGGGGGAATGCGCAGGTAGGGGGAATGCGCAGGTAGGGGGAGTGCACAGGTAGGGGGAGTGCGCAGGTAGGGGGAGTGTGGAGGGAGGGGGAGTGCACAGTGAGGGGGAGTGGGCAGGTAGGGGGAGTGTGGAGGTAAGGGTAGTGCACAGGTAGGGGGAGTGCGCAGGTAGGGGGAGTGCGCAGGTAAGGGAAGTGCGCAGGTAGGGGGAGTGCTCAGGTAGGGGGAGTGCGCAGGTAGGGGAGTGCGCAGGTAGGGGGAGTGCGCAAGTAGGGGGAGTGCGCAGGTAGGGGGAGTGCGCAGGTAGGGGGAGTGCACATGTACGGGGAGTGCGCAGGTAGGGGGAGTGCGCAGGAAGGGGGAGTGTGGAGGTAGGGGAAGTGCGCAGGTATGGGGAGTGTACAGGTAGGGGGAGTGCGCAGGTAGGGGGAGTGTGGAGGTACGGGGAGTGCGCAGGTAGGGGGAGTGCGCAGGTGGGGGGAGTGCGCAGGTAGGGGGAGTGCGCAGGTAGGGGGAGTGCGCAGGTAGGGGCAGTGCGCATGTAGGGGGAGTGCGCATGTAGGGAGAGTGCACAGGTATGGGGAGTGTGGAGGTAGGGGGAGTGTGGAGGTAGGGGGAGTGCGCAGGTAGGGGGTGTGTGGAGGTACGGGGAGTGCGCAGGTAGGGGGAGTGCGCAGGTAGGGGGAGTGTGGAGGTAGGGGGAGTGCGCAGGTAGGGTAAGTGCGCAGTAGGGGGAGTGTGGAGGTACGGGGAGTGCGCAGGTAGGGGGAATGCACAAGTAGGGGGAATGTGGAGGTAGGGGGAGTGCGCAGGTAGGTGGAATTGTGCAGTAAGGGGAGTGTGGAGGTAGGGGGAGTGCACAGGTAGGGGTATTGCGCAGTAAGGGGAGTGTGGAGGTAGGGAGAGTGCACAAGTAGGGGGAGTGCGCAGGTAGGGGGAGTGGGAAGGTACGGGGAGTGCGCAGGTAGGGGGAATGCGCAGGTAGGGGGAGTGCACAGGTAGGGGGAGTGCGCTGGTAGGGGGAGTGTGGAGGGAGGGGGAGTGCACAGTGAGGGGGAGTGTGCAGGTAGGGGGAGTGTGGAGGTAAGGGTAGTGCGCAGGTAGGGGGAGTGCGCCGGTAGGGGGAGTGCACAGGTAGGGGGAGTGCGCAGGTAGGGGAGTGCGCAGGTAGGGGGAGTGCACAGGTAGGGGGAGTGCTCAGGTAGAGGGAGTGCGCAGGTAGGGGAGTGCGCAGGTAGGGGGAGTGCGCAGGTAGGGGGAGTGCACATGTACGGGGAGTACGCAGGTAGGGGGAGTGTGCAGGTAGGGTGAGTGCGCAGGTAGGGGGAGTGTGGAGGGAGGGAGAGTGCGCAGGTAGGGGGAGTGCGCAGGTAGGGGGAGTGTGGAGGTACGGGGAGTGCACAGGTAGGGGGAGTGCGCAGGTAGGGGGAGTGCGCAGGTAGGGGGAGTGCGCATGTAGGGGGAGTGCACAGGTAGGGGGAGTGTGGAGGTAGGGGGAGTGCGCATGTATGGGGAGTGCACATGTAGGGGGAGTACACATGTAGGGGGAGTGCACAGGTAGGGAGAGTGTGCAGGTAGGGGGAGTGCGCAGGTAGGGGGAGTGTGGAGGTAGGGGGAATTCACAGGTAGGGGGAGTGCGCAGGTAGGGGGAGTGCACATGTAGTAAAAGTGCGCATGTAGGGGGAGTGCGCATGTAGGGGGAGTGCGCATGTAGGGGGAGTGCACAGGTATGGGCAGTGCGCATGTAGGGGGAGTGCGCATGTAGGGGGAGTGCACAGGTATGGGGAGTGCGCATGTAGGGGGAGTGCACAGGTATGGGGAGTGCGCAGGTAGGGGGAGTGCAAAGGTAGGGGGAGTGCACAGGTAGGGGCAGTGCGCAGATAGGGGGAGTACGCAGGTAGGGGGAGTGCACAGGTCGGGGGAGTGCACAGGTCGGGGGAGTGCACAGGTAGGGGGAGTGCACAGGTAGGGGAAGTGCGCAGGAAGGGGGAGTGTGGACGTATGGGGAGTGCGCAGGTAGGGGGAGTGCGCAGGTAGGGGGAGTGTGGAGGTAGGGGGAGTGTGCAGATAGGGGAAGTGCGCAGTAGGGGGAGTGTGGAGGTAGGGGGAGTGCGCAGGTAGGGGAAGTGCGCAGTAGGGTGAGTGCACAAGTAGGGGGAGTGCACAGGTAGGGGGAGTGCGCAGGTAGGGGGAGTGTGGAGGGAGGGGGAGTGCACAGGGACGGGGAGTGCGCAGGTAGGGGGAGTGTGGAGGGAGGGGGAGTGCGCAGGGAGGGGGCGTGTGCAGGTAGTGGGAGTGTGGTGGTAAGGGTAGTGCGCAGGTAGGGGGAGTGTGCAGGTAGGGGGAGTGCGCAGGTATGGGGAGTGCACAGGAAGGGGGAGTGCACAGGTAGGGGGAGTGTGCATGTAGGGGGAGTGCACAGGTAGGGGGAGTGTGGAGGTAGGGGGAGTGCGCAGGTATGGGGAGTGCGCAGGTATGGGGAGTGCGCAGGTAGGGGGAGTGCACATGTAGGGGGGGTGCGCAGGTAGGGGGAGTGCACATGTAGGGGGAGTGCATAGATAGGGGGAGTGCGCAGGTAGGGGGAGTGTGGAGTTAGGGGGAGTGCGCCGGTAGGGGGAGTGCGCAGGTAGGGGGAGTTCGCATGTAGGGGGAATGCACAGGTAGGGGGAGTGTGGAGATAGGGGAAGTGCGCAGGTATGGGGAGTGCGCAGGTAGGGGGAGTGCGCAGGTAGGGGGAGTGTGGAGGTACGGGGAGTGCGCAGGTAGGGGGAGTGCGCAGGTAGGGGCAGTGCGCATGTAGGGGGTGTGCGCATGTAGGGGGAGTGCACAGGTATGGGGAGTGCGCAGGTAGGGGGAGTGCGCAGGTAGGGGGAGTGCGCAGGTAGGGGGAGTGCACAGGTAGGAGGAGTGCACAGGTAGGGGGAGTGCACAGGTAGGGTTAGTGCGCAGATAGGGGGAGTGTGGAGGTACGGGGAGTGTGCAGGTAGGGGGAGTGCGCAGGTAGGGGGAGTGTGGAGGTAGGGGGAGTGCGCAGGTAGGGTAAGTGCGCAGTAGGGGGACTGTGGAGGTACGGGGAGTGCGCAGGTAGAGGTTAGTGCACAAGTAGGGGGAATGTGGAGGTAGGGGGCGTGCGCAGGTAGGGGGAATTGCGCAGTAAGGGGAGTGTGGAGGTAGGGGGAGTGCACAGGTAGGGGGAATTGCACAGTAAGGGGAGTGTGGAGGTAGGGGGAGTGCACAGGTAGGGGGAGTGCGCAGGTAGGGGGAGTGTGGAGGTACGGTGAGTGCGCAGGTAGGGGCAATGCGCAGGTAGGGGGAGTACACAGGTAGGGGGAGTGTGGAGGGAGGGGGAGTGCACAGTGAGGGGGAGTGCGCAGGTAGGGGGAGTGTGCAGGTAGGGGGAGTGCGCAGGTAGGGGGAGTGCACAGGAAGGGGGAGTGCACAGGTAGGGGGAGTGTGCATGTAGGGGGAGTGCACAGGTAGGGGGAGTGTGGAGATAGGGGGAGTGCGCAGGTATGGGGAATGCGCAGGTAGGGGAGTGCACATGTAGGGGGAGTGCGCAGGTAGGGGGAGTGCACATGTAGGGGGAGTGCATAGGTAGGGGGAGTGCGCAGGTAGGGGGAGTGTGGAGGTACGGGGTGTGCGCAGGTAGGGGGAGTGCGCCGGTAGGGGGAGTGCGCAGGTAGGGGGAGTGTGGAGGTACGGGGTGTGCGCAGGTAGGGGGAGTGCGCCGGTAGGGGGAGTGCGCAGGTAGGGGGAGTGCGCATGTAGGGGGAGTGCACAGGTAGGGGGAGTGTGGAGGTAGGGGAAGTGCGCAGGTATGGGGAGTGCGCAGGTAGGGGGAGTGCGCAGGTAGGGGGAGTGTGGAGGTACAGGGAGTGCGCAGGTAGGGGGAGTGCGCAGGTGGGGGGATTTCGCAGGTAGGGGGAGTGCGCAGGTAGGGGCAGTGCGCATGTAGGGGGAGTGCACAGGTATGGGGAGTGCGCAGGTAGGGGGAGTGCGCAGGTTAGGGGGAGTGCACAGGTATGGGGAGTGCACAGGTAAGGGAAGTGCGCAGATTTTGGGAGTGTGGAGGTACGGGGAGTGCGCAGGTAGGGGGAGTGCGCAGGTAGAGGGAGTGTGGAGGTAGAGTGAGTGCGCAGTAGGGGGAGTGTGGAAGTACGGGGAGTGCGAAGGTAGGGGGAGTGCGCAAGTAGGGGAAATGTGGAGGTAGGGGGAGTGCGCAGGTAGGGGGAATTGCGCAGTAAGGGGAGTGTGGAGGTAGGGGGAGTGCACAGGTAGGGGGAGTGCGCAGGTAGGGGGAATGTGGAGGTATGGGGAGTGCGCAGGTAGGGAGAGTGCGCAGTAGGGGGAGTGCACAGGTAGGGGGAGTGCACAGGTAGGGGGAGTGCGCATGTTGGGGGAGTGAGCAGGTAGGGGTAGTGCGCAGGTAGGGGGGAGTGCGCAGGTAGGGGTAGTGCGCAGGTAGGGGGAGTGCGCAGGTAGGGGGGAGTGCGCAGGTAGGGGTAGTGCGCAGGTAGGGGGAGTGCGCAGGTAGTGGAAGTGCGCAGGTAGGGGGAGTGCGCAGGTAGGGGGAGTGCGCAGGTAGTGGGAGTGCGCAGGTAGGGGGAGTGGAAGTGCACAGATAAGTGGAGTGCACAGGTAGGTGGAGTGCGTAAGTAGGGGGAGTGCGCAGGTAAGGGGAGTGCACAGGTAGGTGGAGTGCATAGGTTTGGGCAGTGCGCATGGAGGGGCAGTGCATAGGTAGGAGGACTGCTTTAAGCATTTTTTTTAGGTAGTGGTCACTGAGAGGGGGGTATTTAAGGTACACTGTGGGGGTTAATCTGGTAATCTTGACAGAGGTCCTAGGTGGGACTGAAACATCAATCCTTATTTAATAAACACATTTTACATTTCACTAAGACCACTGGAGTGCCTGGATATCTTCTTGCTTACTGGATCCACGCGAAACCATTTGTTACTTATATTTGGTGCACATATGTATGATTAAAGGTTTACAAGACCGTATACCTGATGATGGTTTCTGCTGTAGATGTAGAATGAAGGAAGAAAAATCATGAAACTAGACAGAAGTGGATAACCAACATGATTTGTGTGCTGTGTAACACCTCTCCAACAGCTACCATTTCTCTATGTAATCACTCCCCAAATTGGAAAGTGACATGAGCAGATTAAACTAGGGCAAAATAGCCTGATGTATTTGATACCTTTTACAGTGTCAATTTTATGGCAAAATCAAGATAGATTAACGTACACCCATAATTGTAATTGGCTGTATGATGACATATCCCCTTTAACATGAGTATTGGATGTTAGACTGGCATTGAATGCATTCTTCAGAACAGTACAATTAAGTGTAGGTAGAACATTATTAAAAAGGGAACAATTTCCTAAATGAATCAGGTACAATCTGACCTATTACATACATTTACAGTACATGTATTGCAATAATATTGTGACACCTAAGAGGGTTCTTTGTTTGTAAAGAAATTTTAAAAAGCAGCATTTGCTATTAATATTCATGGATCCCAACCGCCTATTTTTCTTATTTCAATAGTACCATATTTCATGCATCTGAAAAAGATTTGAGATTTGGGATCTGGGCTCTGGGATCTCCAAATGTTTCAAATGAGAACCCAAGATCTGCTACTCAAGAATTACTTTGATTTACCGGTGAGGAGGGAAAGACGTTTTATGAGCCTGTCATGTTGCTAAGACAGTGTTCTTGTTTAGATGATAGTAGGAAGACAAAAAATATCAATGGGTTAAGCCAGAGTTTCTCAACTCTAGTCCTCAAGACCCCCAACAGGTCAGGTTTTCAGGATATCCCAGCATCAGCACAAGTGCCTCAATCACGATTGAGCCACCAGTGCTGAAGCAGGAATATCCTGAAAGCCTGACCTGTTTGGGGGGTCTTGAGGACAGGAGTTGAGAACCCCTGAATTAAGCAATTACATTGAGTGCCAAGGACTAAAGTAGCAACTTGGCTTTAAAATGGGTGACCCCCATTCAAATCCCATTTTCAGCTCTCCTTGAGACCTTTGGCATTCACTTTATCTCCAAAGGCACTACAATTTAATTAGAAGAATTTTGGGACAGGAACTCATTGTGCCTATTGTGCAAAGAGCCTTTGCTCTTAAGCAGAAATGCTTTTAAGTAGAAATCTTTCAAGTAGTGGAAGTTTAAAAAAGGAAGTTCAAAAAGAAGTGGAAAAAGTGGACACACTCTACTGCTTCTGATTCCTGCATTTGAACAACGCTGGAAAGGAGGTTATCATCCCACTCTGCACATCTCAACACATTACTATTGCTGTGATGCCACCTTTACTTTTTATATTTACTGTAACCTCACTTATTTTCAAATTATGCACTTCCTTCCACCAGCCTCATCATGTCTCTAACTCTATTCATATTTCGCCATCTCTCCTTACTTCACCACTTCTCAGTTCACATGAACTCCTCTCTTACCTGCGCCCTCTGTCACCACACAGTTATGCCGCCTGCACTAAAACACACCCCTACAAATCATCCTCACACATTCTCTTTCTGTCCATGCTTCTCCTCCTTGCTTCTGGGGATATCTCTCCCAATCCTGGTCCCTGCCTTATTTCTACTTGCTCTCGTCCTCGCCTTCCACATGCAACTTCTACTCCTTCTGGTGTAAACCCCTCTAACCTCATACCCATCCCCTGCCACCCTCCCTCCTCTCTCCCTTTCTCCTGTGCACTTTGGAATGCTCGCTCCCTCTCTAACAAGTTCCTCTCTGTGCATGACTTCTTTCTCTCTCACTCCCTGCTTCTCTTTGCTATAACTGAGACCTGGCTCACTCAGTCTGACTCTGCTCTGGAAGCTGCCCTCTCCTACGGTGGCCTTTCCTTCTCCCACACTCCACGCCCTGATGGCAGGGGTGGAGGCGTGGGGCTCCTGCTCTCCTCTCTCTGCCGTTACAGAACCCTTCCTATTCCCCCCTCTCTTGCTTTTCCCTCCTTTGAGGCTCACACTGTCCAGATCTTCTCTCCTCTCCCGGTCCATGTGGCGGTCATCTATCGCCCACCTTCCTCTACTCATCCCCCTTCTGCCTTTCTCTCTCACTTTGAATCCTGGCTCTCTTTCTTTCTCTCCTCAGACTCCCCTGTTCTTCTCCTTGGGGACTTCAATTGCCACATTGATGACCCCTCTCTCCCTTGGGCTTCCCGCTTTCTTTCTCTAACCTCTTCTTTTGGCCTTCAACAGTGGACTGCAGCCAGCACCCACAAGGATGGCCACTACTTAGACCTGGTTTTCACTAAAAACTTCTCTCTCTCCGACTTCTCCATTTCCCCTTTTCCTCTCTCTGACCATCACCTCATCTCATTTTCTCTCTCTCGCTTCTCTCCATCTCCATCTCCATCTCGCCCTCGTTTTTGCAGAAACCTGCACTCTATTAACCTACCAGCTCTTGATTCCACTTTACGCTCCTCCCTCTCCTCTCTCAGTTCCACTTCAGACCCTGACAACCTGGTCAGGAACTACAACTCTGCCTTATCTTCCTCTCTTGATCTTCATGCCCCACTTTCTCTCTGCCGTCCTCGCCCTTCTAACCCCAGACCCTGGCTAAACTCCCACACACGCATGCTGCGTTCCTCCACTCGTTCCTCTGAACGCCTCTGGAGGAAATCTCATACGCTCGCAGACTTCATTCACTACAAATTTATGCTATCCTGTTTCAACTCTGCCCTCTTTCAGGCTAAACAAACCTACTTTTCATCACTAATCAACACACACAAGTCTAACCCACGCCGTCTCTTTTCTGTCTTTGACTCTCTACTCAGACCACCCTCAGCTGCCTCCTCTTCTTCATCCATCTCACCTCAGGACTTTGCTGACTTTTTTAAGAAAAAGGTGGAGTCCATACGGCAGAACATCCCATCTGTTGCCTCCTCCCATCCCACAATGCTTCCAAACTCTCCTCCTGTCTTTCTTGACTCTTTTTCTGCTATCTCGGAGGAGGATGTATCACTGCTGATCTCCTCTTCGCCCTCTACCACTTGCCCACTTGACCCCATTCCCTCCCATCTCCTAAAACCTCTTGCTCCTTCTATAATCCCTATGCTCACACAGATCTTTAACTCTTCCCTCTACTCTGGTACCTTTCCTTCATCCTTCAAGCATGCAACCGTTATACCATTACTCAAAAACAGCAAGCTTGACCCTACCTGTCCTTCTAACTATCGACCTGTCTCCCTCCTGCCTTTTGCCTCCAAACTCCTTGAACGTCTTGTATTCTCTCGATTGCTACACTTTCTCAACACCTATTCTGTACTAGACCCTCTACAATCTGGCTTCCGCACTGCTCACTCTACTGAAACAGCCCTCACTAAAATAACTGACGACCTCCACGCTGCCAAAGACAGAGGTCATTACACTCTGCTCATATTACTCGACCTCTCTGCAGCATTCGACACCGTGGACCACCCTCTTCTCCTTCACATTCTCCATACTCTTGGTATTCGGAACAAAGCTTTATCCTGGATCTCCTCTTACCTCTCCCATCGTACCTTCAGTGTCTCTTTTGCTAACACCTCCTCCTCCTCTATTGATCTCTCTGTGGGGGTACCCCAGGGCTCTGTCCTGGGACCCCTTCTCTTTTCTCTCTACACACTCTCTCTAGGTGACCTAATCACATCTTTTGGGTTTAAATATCACCTCTATGCTGACGACACACAAATTTACCTTTCAACCCCTGACCTTACACCTGCTATACAGACCAAAGTTTCTGAATGCCTCTCTGGAATATCATCCTGGATGGCCATCCGCCGACTGAAACTTAACATGGCAAAAACAGAGCTCCTTATACTACCTCCCAAACCTGGCCCTACTACATCCTTCCACATTGCTATTGGAAATACGATCATTCACCCAGTAGCCCAAGCACGCTGCCTAGGGGTCACACTTGATTCCTCTCTCTCATTCTCCTCTCATATTCAAAACGTTTCTAAAACTTGTCGCTTTTTCCTCCGCAATATCACAAAGATACGCCCTTTCCTCTGTTACTCAACTGCTAAAACTCTGACTCAGGCCCTCATTCTCTCACGTCTCGATTACTGCAACCTCCTGCTGTCCGGCCTTCCTACCTCTCACCTGTCTCCCCTACAATCTATCCTAAACACTGCTGCCAGAATCACTCTACTCTTTCCTAAATCTGTCTCAGCGTCTCCCCTGCTGAAATCACTCTCCTGGCTTCCGATTAAATCGCGTATCTCACACTCAATTCTACTGCTCACTTTTAAAGCTTTACATTCTTCTGCCCCTCATTACATCTCAGCCCTAATTTCTCGCTATGCACCATCACGACTCTTGCGTTCTTCTCAAGGATGTCTTCTTTCTACCCCCTTTGTATCTAAAGCTCTCTCCCGCCTTAAACCTTTCTCACTTTCTGCCCCACACCTCTGGAATGCTCTTCCCCTCAATACCCGACTAGCCCCCTCGCTATCCACCTTTAAGACCCACCTTAAGACACATCTGCTTAAAGAAGCATATGAGTAGCACTGGATAATCATGGACACATGACACAAAGCTTGGCCTCCTGCAGACGCACTTACTAGTATTCCCTCCTACTGTCTCTGTACGTTCTCCCTACCTACCAATTAGATTGTAAGCTCCTCGGAGCAGGGACTCCTTCCTTAATGTTACTTTTACAGTATGTCTGAAGCACTTATTCCCATGATGTGTTATTTATATTTGTTATTTATATGACATGTATTACTACTGTGAAGCGCTATGTACATTTTATGGCGCTATACAAATAAAGACATACATACATACATACATACATATAATAATCTCTGCTCAGTGTTGTGAACATTGCCAGTGCTACATAATATATTATGTTAGTATTCACCATATTTCTAAACTATTTTTATTTATTTATTTATTTATAAAAATGTTTAACCAGGAAGTAATACATTGAGAGTTACCTCTCATTTCCAAGTATGTCCTGGGCACAGAGTTATAAAAAAAATACATGGTTACATTAAAGAACAGGTGTTATACAGTCAAATCACGGAAAGATAGAGTTGGAAAAATGGGTACAGGGGATAAAAGGCTTGTGAGTTTTAGAGTGAAATAGAGCAGCTTTAACATCACTTTTACATCACCAGGCATCAGCGAAGGGCAGCAAACGGCTCACACCCTTTTTCTGCCCTTCGGCTGCCAGCCTGCCAGGTTAACTGATGATTCCTCAAGAGTTCAACAGGAGCTGGGGTGAGTGAGAAACAAGCTGCAGATTTTGGAGAAAACAATAGGAGAAATAGCTTCATTGAGCTCTACAGCCATACAATGAAGGAGAAGTAGATACAGTATGTAAAGAAACTGCTCCATAGTCCAGCAGCCTTCTGAACAATTGGGTGTGGTATGGAGAAAATGAAAAGTTTTGATGTAGCACTAACGGATTGCCAAAAATATCCTGGGCCCACAAAAATAAATTGGATTACATACATCAAAGAAGGACATGCAAGAAGATATCCGGTGGTGAAATATTTTCTTCATTCTTCAGAAAGTAGCAATGTTCAGGAGATATCGGATTTATAGTCCTGTTATCTTAAATTAGATCATGTGAATATCTTCCTCAAAGCATTGGGCCCCAAAAAATGCACACTTTTTATGAAGGCTGGAGACATTGAAGGGTCTAAATCATGGGCTGAACTTTGGAGGGGGAGGAGGGGACGTTTCTGACAAAGTTAGCACATGCTGAAGTTCCACAGTTTTGAAGGTTACCAAAATAACATTTGATATTGGGTTTTCTAAGTAAAACTGTCAAAACAGCTTAGAAAAAAAGGAACTGTGCAAAATATGGTAACAACTTATATGGTGTTTTGTGAGGTAATTGCTATTTAAACTGACAGTTTTAGAACAGTTTGGTATTAATATGCTTTTACATAATCTGGATTATATATGTCTGTATTATATAGTAAAATGATACTACCTCTTTAACACATTCTGACCAATGGTATTTTGGACAGAGGAAATAATTTTGCCAAGTGCTAATCTGCTTTAACCAAATTCAGAGTTTTATGTTTGAAGAGTTCTATAGCGTGCTGCTACCTAGTTCAACCATCTTCATCACATATACTATTACAGTCCCACCCCTAAAGCAAAATATCAAAAGGCACGTTCATGTAAATGCTGGAGAATGAAAACCCAGGTGAGAAACCAGAATACTTGGAAATTGAAAGCAATTGATATTGTCATATTTACTACGTGGTGCTATGCCATAAGGCACCTTCTAGCACTGGAAGACATCGTTAGGCCTATCCACTTGAATGGGCTGTAAGGTGTTTTACGGGATGGGGTATAATGCACCTCATTGTCTTTTGCCATTAGATTTGTATTCTAAAATGAAAATTACACACTACACGTAAAATTCATATAATTATATGACAATGGCCATTTGTATAGAGCCACAACAAGCTTTGCGGACTTCAATTGATTGTGAGGTATCCACATTTTTATACCATTAAGATTTATTTGTTGTTTTTTTCTGATGTGCGGCTTTAGTCCTTGAGTAGTGGTAGATGTGGTAGATACCAGTGTGACAGTAGGGGAAGCATGGTATGGTACAAATAAACGTTAAGTCCACTTACTGCCCTTACTAGTCAAAATGGAGAGGGAATACTTCTCTCTTCTCTCTGTAAGTTTCAGCCCCTACCTACACCTGCTTCTCTGATATTTTGTACATTTTAATCTTAGCTATCCTTCTTCCTCTCTTCTGACTCACCCACTCTCATCTTAGGAGACTTTAACTGTCACACTGATGACCCCTCTCAGTCTTGGGCATCTGGCTTCCTCCCTCTCACTTCCTCTTTTGTTCCCCTCCAATGGACTGCTTCGAGCATCCACAAGAACGGCCACTTCCTTGACCTCATCTTCACTAGAAACTGTTCCCTATCCAATTGCTTAATCTCTCTTTTCCCACTCTCTGATCAAAACCTCATCACATTTTTTTCTCTCACACTCCTCACACTTAACCTCTCCTTGCTATAGTCACAACCTGCAGTCCATTGACCTTCAGTCCTTAGAATCCAGCCTAAGATGAAAGTTTCCTTTACTATCACCCACCACTGACCCAAACAGTCTTGTCACAATTTACAACACTGTCCTTGCCTCTTAACTTGACCAATATCCTTCTCCTGTATGCCGACACTCACAGCACTCCAACCCACAACCCTGGCTAAATACACAACACATTTTGTGCGCTCTTACACTCGTTGCGCTGAACGCCTCAGGAGGAAGTCACACTCTATCTGATTTCCTTCACTACAAATTTATTCTGCTTTAACTCAGCTCTTTTTCTTGCCAAACAGAGTTACTTCACTTCTCTAATAAACAGGCATAAATCCAACCCATGCCAACTCTTCTCTGTCTTTAATAACATTCTTCTACCTTACGAAGCAAGAGAGTTTGCGAAATGCGTTGGGTGTCCAAGCTGAGCCCCCGTAGTTCACTCTGACGTCACAAAAAAAATCCAAAGAAAGTGCAGCCCAGACAGGACAAAGAACTGTCTGACAGGGAAGAAGTGAGCCAAGGGGAGAGGACGGGCCTCCAGGAAGGACCAGCCCAGACCAGGACCAGCCCAGTTATAGAAAGCTGTGGATGCACATTTAGATTGGAGAACTCACGAACACTCTGCTGGAAATCATTGAATTCAATTGCTTTTTAAACAAGAACCGTTTGTGAGTTTGAAATCTCAATTTTTATTCTATCTATGCTTATTATTATAGCATGTTCTTGTATAGTGCTGCTAGTTTTACATAGCGCTTTACACAGACATTTTGCAGATACAGGTCCCTGCCCCGTGGAGCTTACAATCTATGTTTTTGGTGCCTGAGGCACAGGGAGATAAAGTGACTTGCCCAAGGTCACAAGGAGCTGACACCGGGAATTGAACGAGGTTCCCCTGCTTCAAACTCAGTGCCAGTCAGTGTCTTTACTCACTGAGCCACTCCACTTAAAAATGTTATTATGCCATATACTTTTCTATACATCTTTACCAATATGCAGTTTTGGTACCATTTTTGAAAAGTGCAAGAGGAGAGCCTATACCTATCACCCTAGAAAATCATCTGACTAGTTAAGTCATATTTATATATCTTGAATATTACCAGTATTTATTGTTCCAGTGTTTCACCATAATTTCTCTTTTCTCTTATTTCACTTACATTTTTTATTTTATTTTTCCCTTTCCTCTTCTAATATTGTGAATTGCTCATGCGCCCAGGAACGTCCAACACCTCTTTGCCATGGACTTTGTGCGGGATTTGGGAATCCCTCTTGTTTGGACTTTGGCTGCAGGACTACTACTTTTTGCAATTGAGCTTGTGGTATTAATCTGAGTGTCACTAACTGCTTGAATCTATACTGAGCCATACTTGCTAAAGTGCTCCACCCTATGACTTTGCTGATTATTTAAAGTGCACGGTGGAAGCCACCCACAAAGAAATTCCAAGTGTCCATTCTACACTCCTCCTTCCTAATTCTCCTCCATCTGCCTTTTTCTCCTTTTCTCCCGTTACAGAGGAAGAAGTATCTCTCACACTGCTCTCCTCAACTTCCATCCCATGCAGCCCCAAACCCCATTCCTTCCCATCTCCTGAAAACTCTTACTTCTATTATAGCCCCCATCCTCACTGACATCTTTAACTCATCTCTGTGTTCTGATACTTTCCATCTCTTTTTAAATGAGCTATTGCTAGACCTAGTCTCAAGAATAGCACCCTAGACCATACCACCCCTTCCAACTATCGCCCTCTCTCCCTCTTGCCTTTTGCTTCTAAACATCTGCAACGTATTACCTCTTTACATATAATTCACTTTCTTAACTCCCATAACCTACTTGACCCTCCCAATCAGGCTTCCGCACAGCAAACTCTACAGAAACCGTATTCACAAAAGTAGCTAATGACCTCCATATTGCCAAGATCAAGTAAACTACTCCATTCTGATTCTCTTTGGTCGTCTCTTCAACTGTCGATACTGTTGACCACACTCTGCTCCTACATATTGTTCACTCTCTTGGCATCTTTGGCACTGCCCTCTCCTGGTTTTGCTCCTACTTCTCTCTCCATTCCTTCAGTGTCTCTTATGCCAACTCCTCCTCAACCTCCATGAAACTCTCTGTAGGTATTCCACAAGGCTCAGTTTTAGGCCCCATACTCTTCTCTGTGTATACATATTGTCACGTACGGCACCCAGCTAGCCCGCAACGTGCATACGGAACAAGGGTTAATACTGACACTCGCAAGCGCTCCCACTTTTCACCTCCGCAAATTTCCGACAAATGGACAATATCTCATCCACAGAATCAAAGATTAATATACAGCTCACATAGTGCCCCACTCTTCGCCTTCGCAAAGGCCCCTCAAATGAGATATATCTCCTCAATCAGTCCCAATATACCACATCCAGAAAACAGTACACAATTGAACACGTGACTTAGATATGCAACCAGGGTTAATACACATGGCTACTCTGGCCACCCCACCTTTCTCCTCCAGGAATCAGTGAGTTAATATTAACCCCTACTCAATTGCAAATCATAACTATCCACTGCCCCCACCTGGGGTATGCAAATAATATGTCAAATTAATATTTGCCAGGGCCTCAAGTCCCTGTTTATTATAGAAAAAACTATGCCCTTTAACACACCAAAATCAGTTGTAGCAACATGTGTCCGAATACGTAAATTTCTCTCTCGAGAGCATTAAGAGCCCAAAGCATTTCTTATTAAATGTTTTAATATATATAAAAATACAGTGCTTAGATTACAGAAAAGGTATTACAAAAAAACATACAGTTACGATAAAAGGCAGAATAGCTTCTTAAAATAACAGGGGAAAACATAAAAGAAAACCTATACTTTACCAAATGCCATAGATTTTTCCCCAGAGAGGTCACTGGTAAGAGACGATAAAATATCCCATATCTGGTCTCAAATGCACCTCTGTGGACATCTGATTTTCAAAATCTTTTCCCAGACTTAAATACATACACCCAGACCATGTCTATACAGTAGAACTTGATTAAAACAGTTGACACCTTGAGTGGGCTATCCAGGATGGATCACCGTCCCAAGTAAGTCCCTTTGAAGTTCAGAGCACACCAAAGAAACAGTCCTGATCGGTTTCAACCCCAGCATTTTGTATTTTGTTAAAACAAGTGTAGCTTATTAAACCCTCAAGCACCAAAGGGGATTAAACGACCTAATAGCTCATGATATTATCATGACACATATACACACATACAATATCCATGTAGAAAATCTTTGTTTTATTTAAATTGTTTAAACTAACTGTATGAATGAAAGATTTGGTTAATTATGAACACATATGAAACATAGGAATATAGCAAATAAGAACTGCCAAATCAAAGTATTGTTTTGATCAACATTCTGAAGACTCCTCAGATCTGGATAATTTCTGAAATATTGAACTTCACCAGATCTTTGGGGCCCCCTTGCCTTAAAATGTATGATTCAATTTTAAGTTCTATTTTGGGGATGTGAAAATCCCAGATTCACCTCAAATTATACTTTGCACTTCCACTTCCAAATTTCAATTTTTCCCAGAATTGAGCGCCTTACTTTAAAGATAAATAGGAGCTCCTTACTTTAAACCCAAATAATTAATGTTAGAATGAACACCCTTAATTAGTTACAATACAGTAAGACAGAGACGTGCATAGATGACTGAATAAGACCCTACAGTAGATGTAGATGCTAACAAAACTAGTAACAAAATTGTTTAGCTATTGCTCAATTATTCTTCTTTTCCTCCACAATACAATCTAAGAGTAATATAATATCCAGGGCCTAAAAGCAATGAAAAGATGTGGCTCTTGCATACTAGCTATAATGATGTGTTTATATCAGAAGCCGAAGTAGGCCTCTTGGTTCTAAAACAGGATCACCATCATCATTCTAAAAAGAAGACTGAACTTTGACACACACAACCTGTGGGATAAATGAGTCATACAGTAAGGAGAGTTACTGAATCACACAGCCCTCTGCAAGTTCAGACAGACCTCCTTAAAGAGGTCAAAGCTTTCAGCAAATGCTTTTATCTAGCAATGCCTGTCTGTTTGCCTAATAAAAATGTGTGTGTTTCTGAAATGTGTTTTCTCAAGGGATGCAATGCTGATTTACTTTTTGTTAGGCAGGTTGAGCCAGTAATTATTGCAAACCAATAAGAAGGTCTTTCATCAACATTGTTTTATGACACAGCCTTTAAGTATCACCAGATACAAGCTGAACTCTGTAATGTTTTATGAGAAACTCACCAAATACATCTTGCAAAAAATGTTCATCTAAGGCAAATTACTCCTTTACTTTTTAGGGCTCAACAATATTGACAATGCCGTGACAGCGGTGAAAAGGCTAAAACAAGTAAATGTATGCCGAGAATGAGAAGTAGGACAAAAACATTGTGGGTTCCTAGAAAATTATAGACTCTTAACCAGGCTGGTATTTGTCAGCATGGTTGTCAAACATTGAGGTATTTATGTGGAAATAAATATGTCAAAGAAGTTAATAAATTATTGTTCAGTTTTCTTGATCTCTTATCATTACCTCACAGTGTGCACTCAAAGAGAGAGAAATAAGTAGTGAGTGCAAAATACTGTATAGGGTCAGAAGAGGAGGCTAGCAAAAACCATGTGTACAAAGTGTGGTGCAGCCACAATGCATCTTATGGAAGCTTCCTGAATTTCTCTATAGCACTGTTTGGTTGTAAAGTATTTAGAAAATAAATGATATATGGAGGTATGGCACCTGCATCGAAGCCCACCTTGGTTCTGCGATACCTCGCCTAATGACACCTTTCCATACCACTACTTTGTAAATTTGCCCTTGACAAAGCAGATAGACCTGTTTGTAGGTGAACAATGAGAGGCAGAAGAGTGTGGCACATTGTAGGAGAGAAGGAGAATCATGCAAGTCAAAATCAATTAAATGAAGAGCCAGCAAAGGAGCATTGAAAATTGAAGGAAATCTAAGAGTGTTAGATGATTCTAGCTCCAAAAGGTAGAGAAAGGAACAAACCTCCTCTCCACAAGTATGAGGTTCTAGTAATCAAGGTGGATTTGATGAGACTTTGGGGGCAATGCACTAAGCAGCGCTTTTAAGCACTCGATTGGAAATATTTTGCTTGGACGTTAAAAAGTGAAGCCAAAGGCGCGATTCACTAACAAGTTCAGGGCATTTTGTTCCAGCCGAGGAAAAATCTGCCCGATCACCCGAGCTGCTTTTCCCCCTTCCCTGCTATTGCACTTAAACTTGTAAAGCACGATAGCTGATAGAGAAAGCTACCTGTAAGAACAGCATGGAGACAAAAGGTTCATCGATGACCTGATTATGGTTTGGGGAGGGGATTTAGATACTTTACACAATTTTTTTACATATATTAATTCGAATCACCTTAATTTAGCTTTCACTTATAACTTTCATGCACAACACTTTGACTATCTGGACCTCCGATTATTTATTGACATGCAAGGTCAAATCCAAACGGAAACATTCAGAAAACCAAATGCAAGGAATATGCTGCTACGAGCAGACAGCTGTCACCCACCGGCGGTCATCAGGGGGATCCCCAAGGGCCAGTTCCTCAGACTGAGGAGGAATTGCTCCACGGAGGAGGCTTTTTCTCGTCAGTCTGAGGAATTATGCCATCGCTTCCATCAGAGGGGCTACAATTTAGATTGTTTAATTAACACCTCCAAAGAAATTGCGTTAACCAACAGAGAGGATTTGTTTAAAAACGCTAAGGGTGATCCACACAGGGAAACAGCTACAATTAGTAATAAGAACAAAAAAGATACTGGGTTCATGAAAGGGGATGTTCCATTAATGATCACCCAATATAATAGATGTAGTCACAAAGTACAGAATATTATACGGAAGCATTGGAGCATCCTAAAAATGGATGGCAGCCTTAAGGACTGTGTCAAGCAGGGCCCCCGCTTTGTTTACCGCAAGGCCAAAACAATTGCTAGTTATATATCTCCAAGTTATGTCGCATCCTCTAATCCACCCACGAGAAAATTCGTAACTAAGGGTACATACAGATGTGGAGGTTGTAAGATTTGCCGATTTATGTTTCCCTCACAGTGTTTTAGGGGCCTAATATCTAACAAGGAATTCCCGATAAAATCATTCATTAATTGTAACACCCAATACGTGATTTACCTCCTAACCTGTGGGTGTGGGATTAACTATGTGGGTAGGACAATCAGACCACTTAAGAACAGAATCCTTGAACACATTAGATTAATTCGAAAAGGAGACACATCCCACCCGGTGTCAAAACACTTTTCTCAATGTCCAAAAGGGAGCCTTAATGGGCTTAAAGTTCAAGGAATTGAACAGATCCTTCCGAAAGAGAGAGGGGGTGACTTACTCGGCCTTTTGGACCGCAGGGAGGCATATTGGATATTTATGCTTCAGACCAGAACCCCCTGCGGTCTAAATGTTGAGTGGAACCTGGGCCACTTTCTTAAAAAACCTTAAAAAACCTTGATAAATGTTAAAAAATAGGCATTATGTGTAATAAATAACAGCTTGGATTCATTTTACCACTACTTTTGCTGTAATAACAACATGCTTCCTCAAAATTTAAGCACAAAAAGTCATAAGATATATGATTGGACTGTTTGCTATAATATGATGTTGCTAAAACACTGTTTTCTGTCAATTATCCTATCCTATTGTGTGTGCATCATACCCGGATATACTATTAGAGCCTTTATGATGTATTATCTATGTGGCTTTTGCCACTTGTTAGTCAGTAGTCTTTTGCTGAGGGCAATTGTTATGATGGCTTTTTTTAAAACATCATTGATTAAACAAATAGCCATAGAATATGCATAACATATAATGTGTACAGTTGATTCCTCTTCACAACTGGAGACACAGAAAAACAAGACATAACACACAAAGTCTTGTGAATTATTTTAAATTGTTTTTAATACATTTTCAATAAATTTTCTATATTTAGATAAATATGATAGCATTTTGCCTATATGGATTATAGATCCGATCTAGGCTTATGCTTGGGATGCCAAGTGTAACTATGACGGTATTTTCTTGATATGGATCTTAGATCCCTTGCATGTATATTTTTGTGTATGTCAGTATATGTGGGATCTACATTGGGGATGGGCACCATTCTCAATGGGAGCATGTATTAATCTACTCTATTTCTTCGGTGTGCTCCTATTGAGTATGATAAATGATTTATTCCTCCCTGTACTCTCTCCCTTCCCCTTCGTGCATGCACGCTGGGCTCTGGAGGGATTGGAGCTGCCTCGTCTGCTTCACACAGTCATTGGTGGTGCAGCGGCGCGCATCAGCCAATCAGAGATCGTGGTGACGTCACGGGGGGACGGGACAGAGACAGAGAGTAAGGGAATGGCATTTCCCTTCACGGCTCACTGTGAGCATGCGCGAGTGACGCTAGGGGGGCGGTCCTTACCCACAATCCTTAGGGTTGTTGGAGCGGCGCACCGGATGACGTCACGCGCATGCGCAGTGGGCCCGTGGTACGATTTTGCACAGATTGTTCTAATTTGCCTATCAAACATTAGGTATTTAAGGTGCCCACCCAAAGCAGACCCCATACTCCTTGATAAAGGACCCGTTGGTCCGAAACGCGTAGGAGGTTTCTGCCTGTGTCCCCCAAGGGGTGATTTTGTCTCTTACCATGCTGAAATAAAAGAAAACCTTTTACTCCACACCTGGCTCCCTGGCTGTGCGCCATTCGTTTTTTGCCATAAATATGTTCCTGCCTGTACTCCAAGATTTCATCACAGAACATATTTTGTCTTCCCTTATGTAGGCAGTGCTACCAAACTTAATTCTTAAGTGCTCAAGGACTGCATCTCTGAGCCAGGTGTTTCTCTGGTCCTCGATCTCCTGCATAATAGGCTCTGGCATGTATGGAAAATCATATCCATGAGATTGCCGGTATCTCGCCGCTATGGCTCTGTCTGCCCTACTTAACTTAATAAGGTTCCGGTTCCCAGCTTTTCCTGGCAGTACCCAGAATTTTGGCTCCTCAGGCGCAATATCATCGTACAGAATAGATGAGCCTTTGGGGGTAATCACTTTTTGCATAATTTCTCTCCACCTGTTATCTAACTCATCGGCAACCTCCTGGGGAGAATAGGTGCCTACGTCCCACCAGTGATCTACAGTGTCTTTCTTTATTAATACAAATCTGGTGCGGTCCATCCCCTTATGATATCCTGTGAATAACAGTGCCCACCATTTATCTTTGTGCTCAGATGAGGATGACACACTCATACCTTCCTCAGACTCTGCTCTTGAGGACACACCAGAAGTCGCTGCCTCAGTAGAGTGCGAGCCTTTACGCCTCCCTCTAATGACATTCTTGTAAACCGTGGGATTCCTCTTAGGTGGTTTGGGACTTACGGGACCCGCTTTTGCAGTAGACTGGGACCCTCGGGCCCTACCTCTAGGAACAGGATTAAACACAGTGGGTTTAGGTACATGTACAACACTTGACAATGGTATCTCCCCATCAGAACCCTCATCACTTGCCACCCAATCCCGCCAATCAGTTGAAAACTTGGGCGTCTTATCCAGCTTACTCCCACTAGGACCCGGTGGCACAACACGTGACGGGGTAGGGGCAGTGGCCGGGGCAATGGCACTAGGGGCGGTGACCATAGGATCGCCATAGTCCATTACAGTGTCTCTGAGTCGGGCGATGCCACGACCGGTAGGTTCTTTCTTACTGTCTCTTGCGGAAGCGCTTCGGGCTCCCTGCTTGGCTACTTGGGCCTTAAACTCCTCGAACGCATGTTCCAGCCCAGCTCTCTTTAGTGAAGCAATCAAAGCTTCCGGGCCTCTGCACCAGTCTGACCCAGAAGTCGTTGGAGAGGCATCTCGCGGGGTCATTATTGTAGGCATGGCTTGATAGGCCAGAGGTAGAACGTGCCACACTGTTGGCACCATGCCGTAGTACTTGGAGCCGGTCTGGGTGACCTGCATTGGATATTGGTCACCGCAGATATGGCACCGCAGATATTCTCGACCATCAACCTCCACAACCAGGAGGCCTCCTGGAAGCTGATAAGTGGTTACGCTTGTCAGCCATCTTTTGCACAGGGGTTGATTCGCTCAGCTTGCTGGTTTCGCACTTAGCTCCTTCTCCTTCACCAGTCAAACAGAAGTGAAGTTCCTCAGCCTCACTTCCTGTCCCTCCTTCCGCTGGGGAGGACTGTTTGGATTGGTTCTCCGTGTGCCCCCTCCCTCTGGTGGAAACAAGAGGAGGGGCACTCTCTCTCTTTGGGTGACGTGGCTTCGTCCATCGGCCAGTCACTGCACAGGTGGGTGCGGTTACAGTTTTCGCGCCGCTCCCTTCTTTTGGCTGGGAATCTGGGTTTGGCGCCAAACCCCTGCACATCTCTCGCCACATTTCTCTTACAGCCTGCTTGCACGCAGCACGTGCACGATCTAGGCTTGGTCGGGAGTCGCCATTTTAGATTGGCTGCAACACGCGTTGCAGTGAATGGTGCAGCTGTCGCAATTTTAACCTCCTCCATGCCCCTCAGAGCACATTTATCTCTCGTCGCCATCTTTAGTGAGCCCTCTAAGCCCACGATAGCGCTACTCTCAGTGTCTATGGTGTAACTCGTTCATAAACACTTACTACACTTAATGGTGCTCTAACCAATGAATATAACGCATGGCATACCTCAGCTAGGCAGAACTCTCTCCTTGTACACCGCACTCGCTGACGGTTCATTACAAGCACTCTGTGGTGTGTTTTCTGGATACTGGCTAGTGTACTTGGCATTCCTAAGTACTGGCATCAACCTACTTTTGGCCACTCTAAGTGCAGACCCTATGCTGAAGTCCCTGACCTTGTTAACAGGCAACCCCCACAGGAATCCTACACTATCTGCCTCAAGGCGACTACAACAGCTATAGCCACATTATCCAAATTTACATCATCCTCCTAGGGCACCTAGGGTGTACTGTGCGAGAGGACTGTCTCTCCTGACTACCCCTAGTCTCCAAAAATGCCCATCCTTCTGCAGCACTTGCTCTGAAAGTGTACATTCTACTTTCAGCTCTGCTTCGCTGAAAACCTGTCCTGTTTATCTCAGCAGCGTCTCCAACTATAACCCATCAATCCCCCCCCCCGTCACAGATCGGGTCCCCTAAGGTGTTCTGGGGTCTGGCTATATGTCTCTGTGTGGTGCATACCTGCTGGCAACAGGAGGGCCTGAGTCTCCCGCGATGACATGGGGGACAACAGGAACAGGTTACTGGGGTGGATGCCTTCGTTCTGGTTCAATGGTGCAGTGCCTCCATCTATAGTAAGCTCCAGGAATGCGGAGTGGAATCCTTACCACAGAGATTCCCCATAGGGATGAGAGATTCCAGTCTCACACAAGGATTATCTTTAACAGCAGCAGTCTCTTTATTCTCTTGGGCAGCAGCCGCAGCCGACAGGTACAATTGATGCACAGTCCACTAACTGTTCTCCCTTGTGATGTTCCCTGCTGCCACTCTGGACCAAAGGGCATCCAGAGTGGGGCTAGCTCTTCCCTCACCCCCTAAGCAGGGTGAGAGGTATTTGGTCCACCTATAACTAACTATAGCTATATCAGCTCTACTCATGAGCTGATCACTCTTCTCCTCACTAACACACTATCATTCTCAACAGGACTAAATAGGAAATGCACTGCTCTTTATGATCTCAGCAGGCACCGCCCCTGTGTCTCTTGCCTTGACACCGGATAAGGTGACATACCTCCACCATTCAGGGCAAGTGCTTGAAGTGGGGGAAACCCATGATAACTCCTGGTAACCTGCCCTTACTAGGGATTATACGAGGAGAAGGATAGAACTATAGCCCCATTTCTTACCAGGGCTACATATAAAACAAACAGAATGAATAACGGGCGCAGATAAAAATGTCAGTAATTAATAAAATAATACACAATGTGTCACGGAAGGTGTTCGGTATAGTAACCAAGTCCCACTTGGTTACTACCCCGAACACCTTCTGTGACACATTGGACCATTTAACACCTCAAGTCATAAAACGCATACTGCACAGGGGGAAGGGATTAACTTCAATCACAGATCACATTCCAGTATGCACTGTTTTAAAGTAAAAAACCTTTTTTTAGCTTCATTCATTGTAACATTGCAGGAAGAAGAGATCAGTGTATCTCGAAAGCTCGCACAAATAAAAGCATTCCGTTAGCCACAGAACAGTATCGTCTATTCATTTTTCACGGTACCGATACCTCTACATCTATATATTTATATATATATATATACATATATATATATATATATATATATATATATATATATTTTTTTTTTTTTTCATTCCTTCAAACCTCCCTCCAATGAATTAGGGAGTCATGCCTGTGCTGAAAAAAGAGCACACCTGAGGTACCCTGGGAGACATGTAGACTACTGTATATTTAATTGAGTCATATCCCACACTTTTTAAAAGGATTTCCAAACCAACTATATAGAATTCTATGAAAGAAAAAACAGACAAGGGCAACCACTGATCAGTATTAAAATTGTTAAAAGAATATTAACAAACAATGCTCACGTACATGTGAGAATATACAGATGATCACTGCAGAGCGTGGATAGGTAACATCACATGGATAATCCTTAGGTGCATATGGAAGACATTTTTACGAGTGAGTGTCTTGATATGGAGGCATTTGAGGAAGTCCAATGGAAAGCACCGTCTAGCAGGCTACCTCCAGTGTTCGTGCATTCGCGTCTGTGCCGCTTGGGTCCTGTTACATCGCTCACTTCCGCAATAGGTGGTAAAAGAGTAAAAATATATATTTTGTCTAATTGAGAGAATATTATTAATTTGAGGGACATTGCAGAGGAGAAAAATGGATCAGCTAGATAGCTGTGTGTATTACCCCATGTCACATATACAAGTCACGTGCTCACGCCATCTGTGTAGTAGGATATAATTAATGTCCCACATTCCTATATCACCTTCCACTCTTTATGTATCTCCTCTTGATTCCATTGCACAGAGAGGCGCACCTACCTCACCCATTGCACCTGTGGAGTGCTGAGGGTATGCAGTAAAGAATGTAGAAGAGGGTAGCAAGCGAAACATTGGTTTTCTTTGGCTTCATTACATTGTTTTGCAAGACTGCAGTGCCCTCCACCACATTCCCTACTGCAGATTCTTGTATAGGACCATACAGGAAGGCATTTTTGAGCAGGAGCACTGGCATTTTTTCTGACCTCATTATCCTAGCAGGAGGGTCTGGGGAACCCTCATTGTGAGGGCTGAAGGATATTCAGTGTGGCCCACCTCCTCACCGTACAACATCATGACATCACAACGCCACATTGTCATGGCAACACGGTGTTGCGGCATCGCTTATCGCCGTGTAGTCATGGCAACGAATGTCATGGTGGCATGTGATGCTGCATTGTCATAGCAATCCGAAAGCATGCTACATAGCCGCGTCATGTGACGTTGCGTCGCCATGATGATGGGACGCTACAAGAGGGGTCCTGCAACGGAAAAGGTAAGACATAAACAAACAAATTGCCTCCCCAAAAAATTGCCGCCCCACAAAAAAATTCATCTCTAGTCTATAGTCTTGTTAGCTCTATGGGAAATCTGCCCCTGTCCCCCATTCTGAGCATCTTCTTAGATAGTGACAGAAGGAGGGAGCGAAGGGAGCTACAGGAGGAGTTAGATTTGATGGAGCTGTGAGATAGGGTATTAGCAGATATATGGGTGGGTCCCGCAGTGGAGGGGAGCTCAGACCCCAAGGCAAACAGAAGCCCCAGCAGCCAGACGCAGAAGTTGAGCCTGACTTCTGGGTGTGCCGAACTTCCAGCATGTGTTCAGAACCCCTCCCCCCCCAAGCCGCAGGGCCCGGGACACCTTGTCCTGGTTCGCCTCCCCTGTCGGCGACCCTGTTTGTAATTTCATTCCCTTCTGTCTCCCTTTAAGATTACAAACGCCTTAGAGCATACACCACTTTACCCATAGTAAGAGTAAATTAATTATGTAATGTAATTGTGTTTGAATTATGTGCTACATAATTTGTTGATATACGACATTAGTAATACTAATCACATCAATTAAGTATTTTCAAAATACAGGTAAATGTAAGTACTTTCCCCAGTTTTATAGCAGTGTTTTATTTGGAAGTGTCAGAACGTACTGTTCTGTAGAACTTTTGTTTCTGTTGCTTCATTTGATTTTGAAACGATGTTAATTGCTTTTACATTTTCTAGTGTGATCTAGTTCTGGACAGATTTATAGGAGAAAGAAATTAAACTCATTGTCCTCTGCCTAGTACAACTTATCACCTACTTGTAGTCAAACACATTTTATAGATCCATATGACCTCGGAATGGATTGAGCAAAACAGAGCTATTTTTCATTAGAGTTTAAAGTAAATAAAAAGTAGTAAAATATGAAATGCAACATTGAATTAGTCTGTGATATGCAACATTTCACAAATTATTCAGTAATTGCCAACAATTAAGTAAATAAGAGTAGAAAGAGGTTGTAACTCCTTAGAGCATACACCACTTTACCCACTGTACAAGTAAATTAATTATGTAATGTAATTGTGTTTGAATTGTGTGCTACATCATTTGTTGATATATGACATTAGTAATACTAATCACATCAATTAAGTATTTTCAAAATACAGGTAAATGTAAGTACTGTCCCCAGTTTTATAGCAGTGTTTTATTTCACAACATGTATTTCAACATTTCACAAATTATTCCGTAATTGCCAAACAATTAAGTACATAAGAGAAGAAAGATGTTAAGTAGAAATTACTACGTTCTTTATGCAGGGTTAGGACAAAGAATGTAAGAAATTGAAGATGAAAATGTAATTCATTTATTAAAATCTCAAGAGTTATGCCATCCAAAATCAACATGTTTAGAATGGATGTTTTACCTTTTTAATTGTTTAATTTTGAACATTAATACGCAGTAAAACATATTGTGGTGTAATTTTTGATTTTGCAGGTTTAGATAAGTGGTTGGAGCATATGCAAAATATGAAAAGACACAATTTTGTGCAATAAAATAAGATCCTGTAATCATTTTTCCAATTAACCAGGAGTTAATACAGAAAACTGAAAAACAAGAAAGAGACAGACACAGGACCCAGAGTTGGATTCAAAAAGAGAAATGAAATAGCAAATATGGTAAATAATACAAAGGGTCCTTCTGAAGTTGTGTACTCCTTCAACCCACTGTATATTACTGTACCATTCTAGGCTTCATGCACCAAAATGAGATTTAAAGCTTACCAGTGCAAGGAATAAACACGATATAATAATACATTGTTATAGCAGTCCTCAAAGGTCCTACAGTATATGGCATTGTTTAATCTCCCCTTGACTCATGCTGCTCAGGAACAGTCTAAGAGGTACATGAAAGATAAGGCCCAATACATTTTAGTTCATAATGGAGAAGACTCACTTTTCCGGACAGAGACGGTCAGGCAACGTCATGCAATATTAACAGAATGGCTTCTGTTATCTCTGACAATTAGCGTTATAGATTTACCATGGGGGTTTTAAAATTGTCCATCAAAATCAAACTGAGTTTCTGTGTGATAGTGTCCTGATCAGCACTATTGCATCTTACTAAATAACCCCCTATGTATTTATAACAAAATTGCATCTGAACAGTGGGAAATTATACAAAGGGCAAACAGATATAATCGCATTCAGGCACCCACAAATAATTTAACTGAGTAGTGCTCATCTAAAATGAATGTCAAAGCGTTGTATTTAGGCACCGCCTGAGTGAAATGTCCTTGCGGTGTATCCAATTCAAGAGACTGTAGCGTTAACCCAACCAATCACCACACAATTGGAAATGGTCTGATCTCTAGGATGAAGCATACAAGTATTATCACCACACCATTGGGTGCACAGTAAAATAACAGGGGAATATGTATCATGATGGTGCCATTTGCTCCACATCAAGGAGCAACAGTCTTCATCTTTGTCAATTTGCACCAGCAGCATACAGTAGGTGTGAATCTTGATAATCTTGCTTCATACATCTGACATTTGAGTAGAGATTAATGTCTTCTCAGACCTAGCGGATTTATTTGCTGCAAAGAGAAAGGAAAACTGCACCAGTTATAGGTGAAAATGTTGGTACATTTCATTATGGTATTGCACTGACAACCTCATTCCATAACTCCTACAAAAGTATAACCACTTCCCAAAGCGCTCACTGGCGCAAGTAGAGAAAACCTGCACCAAAGCACATTGATACATTAACACAAAGGGACACAGAGTTAAAACAATGCTGTTTGTAGCTGTTTTAGAATGATTCTCCTGTTTGAGATCCTTATACATGCTTCTCCCTCACTCTCCCCCCTCCCCAAAAAAATCTTCACTTGAGATGCATGGTACAAAGTAAGCATTCTGGTAATCTTCATTCATTCTATCTTTGCCCAGATATTGACAAGTGGTTTCATGTACAGCAGGGGTGCGCAAACTGGGGGGCGTGCCCCCCAGGGAGGGGGCGGGAGGATGCAGAGGTCCCGCGCTCTTCCCCAAGGCATTTAAATTAAATGACGAGGGGGATCACGTGAGGCCTCTGCAACAATAAAACTTACCGGGATTCAGACGCTGTGACGCGTCTCCATGGCAACGCGACCTCAAATGACGCCACAGGGTCATGTGACGTGATGTCACAGGCGTCAAATGACATTGTGGGTCACGTGACCTAATGTCACATGACCCCAGAGCGTTATTTGACGCAGCTGCTAGGTAGGAGGGTGGGCACGAGCTCCGGAGTAGGCCAGACAGGGCGGCGCAGCAGTAAAAGTTTGTGTTCCCCTGATGTACAGTATAGCTTCTCTTCCAGGTAACAATGTCTTTCAAAAAGCCTACCCACAAGACTATTGCTTATATAAACAGAACATGGTGTTGCAGACCCCTCTTGTTAATCAATGTTATGCCCACAGCGTAGAAAGTTTTAAATTCAGTAATGTTATATTGAAACCAAAAAGGTGGGCTTATTCAACAGTGATCACTACTAACAGGTATAAACTACACCTATTTAAAATTACATTTCATAAAAGGTTACAATCAAGTGGTTTTGTGTAACATCATGTTATGCGCTTCAGCTCAAGTTTTCCTTGCACTGCAGAGTTACATATACAACAAGTAAAGGTATACAGAGCCACAGGATTTTCATATCTCATTTCTCACTCCAATATATGTCATAGCCACTTACTGTGTATTTTTCTAAAAGTACATGTACGTTTGCAAGCACAGTTCTGCTTAGAAAGAAAATCTTTCATTCAGTTGCTCACTCATGGGTGAAAAGCTTTCCAGCATGACAATACCATGGGAATTCATTGATTTTTTTTCACAGTGTAAAATATTTCTTTAAAATCAAGTCTTAGTTCATAATGTGGCTATTCATCTTGATGTTTTATAGGATTTTCAGGGGTTAAGGTCACTTTTTGATATATATTCACAAAGCAGGGGAGCGGGGGATTTGTACCATGGAGAAGCAAGAAAGAAAAGCTGTCGCAGAGTAGTACAGTAGGGATCAGTGGGTATTCTATGGTTGTACCCACTGATCCCTACTGTACTACTCTATGCCAGTTTTTCTTTCTTCCTACTCCATGGTACACATCCCCCGCTCCCCTGCTTTGTGAATACAAGTCGTTGTGAATATTGTGAGACATATCCGGTTCCAGGGTCTGAGTGGAGGAGTATATTTATTTATTTTGCAATGATGTCACACTTTAATATATAAGTACTGTATCACTATATTGTGTTTGAATTTTTCGATCACTCTTGTCTGCACTGTTGTGTTGAATTTAAACACCACTATCACATTTTTTGCACTTGGGCTCTTTATTAGGGCTCTTGGTTTATTACCTTATCATTACCAACGTCTAGCACCACTTTTAATTAACTGTACACTTTTTGATATACAATGCATGAATTTACACATTAAAGTTATTCAGTGTTTGACAAACCTATACATTTGCACGCCCCGGGCGAGTGGATTTAACATCGTGGCGAGCTCCTATTGGCCCAAGCACCACACGTGTGGTACTAGGTGGCGAGTAGATTTTTTTGTTTGGCGAGTAGATTTTTTGGTGATTTGTCGACCACTGCAGTTATTTCTATGACACACACACACACACAGATAGGCTTTTATTTTAGTGTGGTTCGTAATGAGCTAGAGAAGAAAAAAACTCTGGAGTGCACAAATTTGCAATCAAATGTGCAGTGATTAATCAATACAAAAGGAATTAAAAAAAAACAAGAATAATCAGTGGTGCACACTAAAGACCACAGAAGTGAAGGGTTGAAGAAATAAATATATCACCTTGTAAGTAAAGTGTAGATCTTCCTTAAAGTGATACACACAAATGAATGTTAAAGGGCAAACAGGTAGGGAGTTATAATAACAAATAGTGATATAAATTAAATATATATATGTAGCTTATCTACCCCCCCCCCTTCCCCAAGTGAGATTGGGGGTGGGGGGGTGAGGTGGACGCTCTTATCAGCTACTCTGGTGCTGTTTTTCGTGACCTGCAGGTAACAGGAGGGCTGAGCGCTCCGCGTGGTGTGGGGAGAAAACAGGACAGGAAGGACAGGTTACCTTGATCTCTCTGGTGCAGTGCCTCAAGCCAGCAAGGATCCCCTGTAGATATTCAGGGGATGGACCCCTACTGACAGTCCTACATTCTCAGAGACAGGAACACACAGCATGTCTTTTTCTGTTCTTTATTGACAGTCAGCTCCAGGACAGAGAACAGCAGGGTTCACAGGTTTCTCATTATCATCTGCCTATTTCTCTCCTGTTCTCTAACTCTGAGCTCTGCCCTAAGCAGCATAATTCCCCTCATGGGTGGGAGGGAGAGACCTCTCTCTTTCTGCTATCTGCTCCCTCCAATCCTTCCAGAACTCAACTGAACTAATTTGGCAGGATGTCCCAATTTGGTATATCTTTGGGGAGTGTCTCTAACTCTAACTCATAGCAAGCCAGAGCTGGATACAGATTGGCCCACACACACCAGGGGGCGTTCCAACCAATATCCACCTCTCAGATTGACATCCTCAGAAGTTGCTAGGCCTGCCCTTGAATACTAATGACATAATTCAAGGCCGTATCACACACACACACACAGGCCTAAAGAAGGAAGTAACCTTTCCACTGCCTGCACTAACAGGACTGACAGAGCAAAGGCCCAGAGAAAAAGGAGTAACTGCCGGCAGGCTATGTTACATATAATATATCAATATGGAATCTGACTGCAGATGGATTTTGGAGGGGAGGACGGATTTGGTAAAAACAATCTGCGGAATTCCGGGGAGTGCATTTGGACTGGTTCGCCCATTCCTAATCCTCTCTTTCTCCAAACATAGGTTAGTCTACAAAATAGCAGCATCTCTGCACTAGCAGTTAAATTAAAAATGACTACCAAAGACCAAGACAGGGCCATCCAAGAAGTCAAATAAATCTCTGACGCTTTGAGAAAAAAAAGTGATGTTGATGTTAAACTAAGAAAAAAAACATAGCCAACATCCTATACACCTGATCAATAGTTCAATTGCCTTTGTAAACAGTTTTCAAATCTTTTCCATCTCCAACTAGTAGTCTTGTCCTGTCTTGGAAACATCATATTTTATCTACACCATCTCTGACATAGCATATCTGATCATTTTAATGGTCTAAATAGTCTCCTCCTTCTAACTGGTCCTATCATTATTTTACCTGGTGCTGTTCTTTACAGACATAATCCACATTATTATTTCTGAACATTACTTTTGTTAAATAGTTTGCAAATGTGATCAATGCTTACATAGGAAGCTTCAGCTTCAGATTATATGACAAAGATTTTTTTTTCACCAAACGCAATTTTTTTCCATAATCTTAAACAAGAAACATAATGTTTTTACAATCAGAACCAAAATATAAGCCAGTGGGCTCATGTAATAAACCATAAAAAATAACCCAGATAAGCACTCAATTATACCACAAATTACAAACATAATTTATTACATCACATAAATAATGAAAACAAATCAGAAAAATTACTTTCACCTCCCCACAATCTCCAAGAGTACACCCCAATTAATATATAAATCTATTGTACCAGCTCATACCAGAACATCTCCATCAATAAAGACTAGTTGTAACCGGTCATAGATACTCTAGATATGTGGGGGAAAAAATACATATGATAAATCTGAAAGATTGGTGTTGGTGGGCACTCAAACATTAAAAAAAAAATGTAACTAAGTGTTAGCGTAGGTTGGATGGTGATCCGTGGGCCCATCCAAGTATACTAAGGCAAAAAGGGTACCTGCACCACTCAAAAAAAGAAACAGCCGAATCTGCTAACAATTCAATGAGAAAGGGGGTTTATTATGTGGAATGATGTGTACAGAAAACAGAAGCACAACGTTTTTATGGAATTTGTTTTTATTATTTATGTTTATTGGGTTAGCATTCGTCAGGATGAAAAAGATGAAAAGAATCATGAACAACTTGGGCCATTAAATACCTTCCTTCTACTAGTGAAATCCTTCCCAACCTCAAAATTGTGCACCAAAACGAAAGTATTCATGATATCACTGGGGGATTAGCATATTCAGGACGTAATCACACAATGACAATGTATCAGTTGATGAAATTCCTCTGGCTGCTGCCCCTTTTCTGGGGCCACATAGGGATCATCGAATAAGGCCTGAAGAGACACCGCTCCATGTGGCTGGGCTCTTTACACCAGGAACACATTTTCTTCCCCATTCTTGGAGAGTCTGTATTTGACTTCAGCTGGGCGGCCATTTTAAAATCCCATGGTTTTTTTTTTCTTTCTTTTCTTTCACAAGTAGTGGGGTAGACTCTGGTCACAGCATCAGTCCCTTGTTTGGGTCACTGTCTGTCGCAGTCCTCCCAGTCAAACTGTGGAATTGTGGCTTTCTCCAGTGCAGTTGTAGCTTTCCTGCCTGAATGTGTAGCCCTTTAAATCTGGTCACTTCTGCAGGTGATTCTTTGTTTTGTTGCTCAGGCTGTTTGCAGGAACTGTATGCAGGCAAAAGCACAACAACTTTCACAGGCAGTCTCCGGTGCCACTTTGAAATTCAAGGACCTCCTCTCATCCCAATGTCTGACACCAGTATGTGCATAAATATTGTTTTTTTACTTATTGTACATCTGGTAAATGATATTTAAGAATATGCCACCATATTGCATTCATATAGGATATAAATTATGGTGATGGGACAACAGTAACAGGGACTTATCCCTGTTGAAGAAACTATCTCTAAAATCCAGCAGGGATCTGGTTAAGTGCAGCAGGCGATTAACTAGACTCCACCTGGCCAATTAAGTCTTTAAGAAAAGCCTCCTGTTGGAAACAAAATAATATCATCATAATTCTCCAGCTGCTAGCTACTGTAATTAGATAAAAGTACTGTATTGCAACTAACAGGCAGAAGAGACAGATAATGAAGCTATGGACACTCTATGAACAGACAATGGGCAATAGAAGAAGTAATGTCACTGCCTTTAAAGGGGCTGTCCCTCCTTGGACCAAAGTGCACACGTTCCATGGGTTATATCTGATTGACTGATATATTCATTACTAATATCCCTGACCTATATATTTTTTTTTTAAGTGTACCGGTAAACATGGTGAGCTGATCAGTAAGAGGGGTTTAATTTCCTCTGGCTACCTCCTTTTGCCGGATGTCATTGTTTGTTGAATACAAGTTTGATTGTTAACTATCTTACAAAAAGTAATTTTTTTGTCGGTTGCCAGGGATTGCACCTTTAAAGGAGATTAATCAGTTCAAAGCTGATTGCTCCGAAGCTGGAAAAAAAAAAACCCTTGCAAGAGGTCTCACAATTTTTATACTCACCGGTTCATAGAGTTAATAGGAATATAAGCTGATAGTTTGTCCGCAATTAAAGAAAATTGTTCCAGTCAGGCCTCCTTCTCGTGTTAGTTATATTGGCCATCTCCTGTATAGCGTCCATTATACTCCATTTCAACTTGGCCCCTTCTGCTCTCTTTCTCATTGGGATCAGTATTCCGGTGCTGAATACAGGGTACCTCTTATAGGCACACTAAGTTTGAGTTAGCTGTGGACCTCCAGGTCTGGCCAATCCGACTATGCTCCAGGGCTATTATGTGGAGAACCCCATTGGGACATATGCGTCCTCTTGGTAAATTAGAGAGCTATCTAAATACATTACTACGGACGCTAACTTAATTGGGCACTTTCCCAAACTACAAAACAACAAACAGGGACAGGACGACATTAATATACTTATCTATACACTGAAGCCTATGTTCCCTACTTTACTGTGAGGCCTTCTAGCTGCCACTCCAAGGAACCTCCTTCTAGAACCCTCTGTCAGGCTATTTATATCCTGATAGGGACATCACTGGTCATCATGCATAAAGTTGGAGTGGCTTCTTTCCTGCCAAGTCACTCTTCACCATGGGGTGGGAGAGGGGCGTTATCCTGCGTGAGTCTACACAGTTAACCCTTTAGGGACGTTATCCCCTTAACTGAAATAGTAGTCCCTAGGGGGGCAACAATAGTAAGACCCTATTGTTTCCCCTACTATGCCCTCCAGGTTACAGGGTAAAATCATTTACACACAAATTCCCCATGATAAGGGACTAGAGTCAATTACGGATTTTTTTGATTAATGATCCCTCTTTACATTTATCTAACTGTGACTTCATTTTGGGCTGTATTAAATGTATTCTTTCTCATAATTATTTTCTCTTCATCTCACAATTTTAACTCCAGATTTGCAGCACATTGATGTGGATACTCTTTGCCCCAAGTTGTGCCAATTTATATATGGGCGCTTGGGAAAAGCAATATATCTGGCATGACTATCCTTTTTCTGATAGAAATATTATTTGGCAACACTATGAAGATGATATTTTGTTTTGTATGGTATGGTGATAGTGATTCATTGAAAGATTTTTTTTTTATATTTCAATAATAATGAGAATTTAGCCTTAACTTCTAACAGTATTGCTTTTACAATTGATTTCCTAGATCTTCAGTTGGAGGCTAAAATAGGAGGCCCAGTGGTTCCAAGAACTTTATTTAAGAAAGTTGATACAAATACTTTACTTCTAGCCTCAAGTAACCATAAAAAAACTTGGATACAAAACATCCCTCTGGGTCAATTTATTCGAATTAAGAGGAACTGCAGCTGCTTCTCTGATTTTGAACTACAGTCCCAAAGTTTGTTTAACAAATCCTGCCAAAGAGGTTACGATATCCGGAACTTAAATGAAGCATTAACAAAGTTAAAATGATGGATTGAAGATCTCTGTTGACAAATAATAAAGATAATCCTAAAGAAAATAAACATTACGTTAAGGAGTCCAATGATGCAATAAATGTACCTAATTATAATTCTTTAAGCCGTAAGATACATGGGATAGTGAGAAAATATTGGACACTTTTAATAAATGATACGATTTTAGGACCCCCTTTAGCGCCCACCAGGGATTAATTTTGAGGAAATCGAAGAATTTGAAGAAAATGTTGGCCCCTAGTGATATAGGTCTCAATCAGAATGATAAGCTGGGAACTGCATGGTTATCCACCAAACCCTCAGTCAACTTTTGTTGCGGCAGATTTATGGCATGTAAAATGCTTCACCATGATAAAATCATTTACATCATAACGAATGAAAATGTCAGTAGAGGATTGTATTTCTTGTACCTCTACCCATGTAGTCTATCTTTTGGAATGCCCCTGTGGCCTCCAATATATTGGCACGACCAAGAGACCTTTGAGGAGAAGAATTCTAGAGCATGCGAGGAATATAAGAATTGGGTATGATAAATATAGTGTTTCCCGGCATTTCAAAGTCTACCACCATCAAGATTCCACAACAATGGAAAGGTATACAGGTTGTCCCCTTAAGTAGAAGAGGAGGAGATAGAATAAAGGCTTTATCCAAACAAGAGAGCTTTTGGATATATACGCTTAGAACCCTGGTTGCAATAGGATTTAATGAGGAAATTGATATATGGTCTATGGTCCATTTCTATCTTTTTCTGTATTTTGTCTGCTACTTTTTCTGTAATTTTGAACCACAATTAGGTTTTAACAATATAGGTAAATCCCAGCATTATATGAGAGAATAGCCAAGAAATAAGCAAAAACATAAATATAATGAAGAAATCAAAAATAATCCCATACAGACAACAGACAACGTGATAGCCAAAATAAGGGGAGGAAAATGCAATGGTTTAAGGTGTGAGAAAGGCACCTAGGGGGAAAAACAGATAAATAGGAGGACAAGGGGAATGGGAAGGAAGGGAGAGGGAAAACAGAAGAAGGGAGGGGGAGGAGCAGGGTGTTAGCAAAAGGGAGAATAAAGGCAAAGGAGGGGCAATGTTTCGGGGATGGACCCCTTCTTCTGGTCCATTCCCAGTGATCTGTTAGACATAGGTACTTCCCTCACCCTTTATCCTGCCCTCCGAAAACAAAACTGATAAACAATTGCAACCACAAAGTTTGTATGAGAATAAGCTCATATGCAGCCAGTAGGGTACAGGTAGTAGAAAGAGCACATGCACAAATGCAGTGAGAGCAGTAAGCACAAAGTCGGGATTGCCATTGGGGAACCAACTAAAGCAGCGCAGACACTAATTCCTTAGTCTAGTAACACAATAATGCAAAAAAGGCAATATGAAGGATATAGGCACTGGCAATCTGAAGCTCACGGTTTGACAGTGTCCTTGCTGCAGGCTAGAGAACACATTCTTAAAGTGATGTCACATCCTTTTGAACTAATGTAACCTTCACATGGTACAGCAACAAATGTTATTGTCTTCAATCCATTGGCTGTAATACCATGTGATATAGCCATGTGGTTTTAAGGATGTGACTTACCTCCCTTGGAGATGACGTCACATCCTTAAAAAAAAAAAAAAAAAGGAGGAAGGCACATGATACAGCATCCAATCGGATTTGAACTGTACCATCTAACCCAAAAATGTGACATCACAGGCCCTATATAAGGCCTGTACGTCTCATTTTAGTGGAACAAGGCGACGTGACATCATCCGTTTGGATTTACCATGGAGAAATTGGATTGACAGATGAAGATAGATGACAGAAAAAAGAAGAAAATAATGACAGATGAAGATAGAACAAGGTGAAATAAGATTTGTATTACCTGTTCCTGATCTCAAGGACATCCCTTTTGAACATACCAATCCCGGAAGCATCTAAAACTGAAGGAACACTTATAACACACTTATTCTCTGCAACTAAATGTATGATATCGGCTAACTGGAAACAACCAGCTCCTGAGATCTCCCTGAATCTTAATAAAATGTGTAAAGTTATGTGCATGGAAAAACTGACGGTTTCATCCATGACTCATTGTCCAAATTTATAAAAACTTGTCCTAGGCCTGGCGGCTGTCCGGGCTCGGTGGGCCAGCGCAGGAGTTAGTTCCAACTTCTGTGTCCGGCTGCCAGACCTATGTTGCAGTGGGCTTACTGTCTGCCCCAGAAGCCTGAGACATCCCCAAGGTAAATGTGTGTGTCATACTGGTTCATCAGTCCCTGCAACAAATCTAGTTCTGTCCTCATGATGTAGTACCACAAAAAATCCACCTGGCTGGAGACATTAAAAGTCCAACACTTAGATGTCTTGAAGCCTAGGACTTGCCCGCTCCCTGCTCTGAAAAGTCAGGATGTTGCAACCCTCCGGATTGAAAATCAGTTTCTGTTTTGCCCACGCTCCTGTCGTCTTTCAGCTAAGTATTACCTGCTATAATGTGTATGACCTTGGATCTGTTCTGCACTTTGCTTTCCCTGCTATACTGTGCATGACCTCGGATCTACTCTGATCTTGCTTTGCCTAACCCCTCCTGTTACCTTGCTTGATAAACCTGTGAATGACCCTGGATTGCTATTGACTCTGCTCCATCTAATACTTTCCCCCTGATTTTCCTTCCTGAGTTTCTGTTATTCCCAGTGTTCTTGGAGTGTGTGTGTGTGTAATTTGTGTGGGGGTGGCAGTGGGTATTGTGGGGTGGGGGGGGGGAGGTGGGCACATACAGTATTGTGGGGGATTGCATGTTGTATTGTGTGGGGAGGAATTATGTGTGTGTGTGTGTGTGTGTGTGTGTATTTGGGGGGGGGAAATGAGTGTGGGAATTGTG